>NC_051260.2:12318419-12482834 GCF_015237465.2 Chelonia mydas
GGAGAGAAACAAAGAGAATTCCAGTAGAGTTGTGTGATGCTCCCCAGGAGTTCCCAGGGTTACGAGGCACCTAACCACCACGTACCCTTCGAGTGAGGAAGTCTTGTCTGTGCCTGCTGTGGGTCAGTTCCCTGAAACTACCAGGCTCTGGAAAAAAAAACACTGCCACCCAGGCCTCCTCAGACCTCAGTCTCTTTGTACAGGTTAATGACAGGCACACACCAACCCCCGAGTCGTCTGACCATTCCGTATAGTGTCCAGACCTTTATACACTGAACTCCCACAGAATTATCAGTCCTGCTGTTCCCAGTGGAACAGTACACACCAGTTTATTACTTCTACTTTAGACTCTGTACTTGATACTTTATTCCTTATACTCTATACTGCAAAACACACAGCACTTAGATATATTTCTAGTGAAAACAAGAACCGAGATTCTCAAAGAACAGAGATTCCAGTGATCGTGAGTAAGAATGCAAGCAAAAAATGGTTACATTTCAAATGAAATCATAACCTGCTCCTAGAAACTAAACTTAACCAACAGGTTAAGCTCCTGTCTAAAGATGTTTCTCACCCAAAGTTCTCAACCAAGCCTGATCATGACCCCTCTTTCATCAAGCAAACTTGCTGTCCATCTACTTCCTAAGTGAAAGATGTCCCCCAAATATACTAGAGGAAACCTTTGATGTGTACCCCAAAATTGGGTCCCCACCCCCTGTCTACTTCCTGCTACTTTTCTTTCTTTGAAGTTCTCACAGTCCTTCTCAACTGAATGTGAACCCTACATGCTTAATGTACATGTAAACAAACAGATGGATAAACATTTCTTGCCTGAAAGAAAACCATTTTGTCACCTTTCCTGGTGACTAGTCCCGAGACACAGATCCTAAGAATGTAATTTTCAATGCATATCCATGACTCTTGACACAGCATCTGTACATGCGTTTCACAATGGGTGACATGGGCTTTTATTTGAGACTCATGGGGCAATCTTTTAGTGAACTAGAATGTACGTACCAGGTCCCTCGGCACCCACTCTGTGCCCCTCGCCAGTTAACACTAAGATTCCTGAGTCCTCAGTTGACTTCAGCTCTGGTAGCACATTCATGTACATTTCCCACCAATCTCACAACATTATTAGTTTCTCTTCTTGTTGTGTTTCTTTATTCCGTGCCAACAAGGTGCTCAAATTACAGACTTCATGGTTTTATAATGTCTCTGAATTTTCCTAGGAAACCAGGATCTCAGCTCTGTTCACGGATGGGCAGCAGGTATCAAATAAACATAAGGAAGTACTACTTCACACAACACACGGTCAACCTGTGGAACTCATTGCCAAGGGATGTTGTGAAGGCCAAAAGTATAACTGGGTTTTAAAAAAAAAAAAATAGATAAGTTCATGGCGGACAGGTCCATCAATGGCTATTAGGCAAGATGGTCAGGGATGCAACCCCAAGCTCTGGGTGTCCCTAGGCCTCTGACCGCCAGAAACTGAGACTGGACAACAGGGATTGGATCATTTCATGATTGCCCTGTTCTGTTCATTCCTGCTGAAGAAGCTGGCATTGACCACTGTTGGAAGACAGTGTACTGGACTAGATGGACCATTGGACTGACCCAGTAAGGCTGATCTTATGTAGTGGCCACAGTGGGTCAGGTTTTCACCTGAATGAGGGAGGCAACCTAGTGACAGAGGATATGGAAAAAGCTAATGTGCTCAATGCTTTTTTTGCCTCTGTCTTCGCTAACAAGGACAGCTCCCAGACTGCTGCGCTGGGCATCACAACATGGGGAGTAGATGGCCAGCCCTCTGTGGAGAAAGAGGTGGTTAGGGACTATTTAGAAAAGCTGGATGTGCACAAGTCTATGGGGCCGGACGAGTTGCATCCGAGAGTGCTAAAGGAATTGGCGGATGTGATTGCAGAGCCATTGGCCATTATCTTTGAAAACTCGTGGCGAACGGGGGAAGTCCCGGATGACTGGAAAAAGGCTAATGTAGTGCCAATCTTTAAAAAAGGGAAGAAGGAGGATCCTGGGAACTACAGGCCGGTCAGCCTCACCTCAGTCCCCGGAAAAATCATGGAGCAGGTCCTCAAGGAATCAATCCTGAAGCACTTACACGAGAGGAAAGTGATCAGGAACAGTCAGCATGGATTCACCAAGGGTAGGTCATGCCTGACTAATCTAATAGCCTTCTATGATGAGATTACTGATTCTGTGGATGAAGGGAAAGCAGTGGATGTATTGTTTCTTGACTTTAGCAAAGCTTTTGACACGGTCTGTTAGCCGATGGCCAGGGATGTTTGGTGAGGTGCCAGCTATGCCCGTTTTATACCATCCGTGACTTTAACCGCTAGGACGCACTGTCCCTTCGCGGCGGGCAGCCCGGGCTAGGCTGACGGATGCCCCAAGGTCCTAACCACCCGTGACTTTAACTGCTAGAGCTCAGAGCTCCTTCGCAGCGGGCAGTCAACACTGACTGACAGGTGCCCCAATGGCAGCACTAAGAGCCTCTCCACACCCGTGACTTTAACTGCTAGAGCTCAGAGCTCCTTCGCAGCGGGCAGCCAGGATTGACTGACAGGTGCCCCAAGAGTTTGCCCCGTGGAGGCGGCACAACTCAACGCTAGGCTCTTAGTACTCTCACCTAATGGCCAGGCTTTATAGCCAAAACGGCTGAGGTTCTTTAATTGTGTTGGCTGCTTTACAGTAAACCAGAGAAACAAGTCAGGCTTATGCACAATGGTTACCAAAATTTATTAAACTAGATTCTAATCATGTGGTTACAAAATTGCTAGTGCCTACTTAGTTAAATGTAGAGATGTTACACACACAAACAAGTTACAAAAACTGAAGCCACAATCCCAAAGAAAGAAAACAAAGTATAGAGCTCTATTTCAAAATATGTGTACACTAAAGATAGGAGATCAGGTGTGGGTGCTTCTTACCCTCCTTGCATCTCTCGATTCCAGCGGTGCCAAGCCAGGATCGGTCACTCAATTCCGCGGAAAGACGAATAAGGGACAAGGCTTAGGGACCCTCTTAGCTGCAGGAGCCTTGGGAGGCTGTCACTTATCTGACCAGCAGATAGATAGTGAAAAGCACTCAAAAATCATGGTGCTGTAGGTCCCCTACTTATACCTCTGTACTCCTTTATTCTCTTTCTCCTTTCTATGCTAAATTGGGGCTGGTCTGTCGGGGTGACGCCAGCTCTCGCAAGAGTAGTTCACACTTGCAAGGGAGAAACAATAAGTTTCGACTACTGGACACTTCTTTTATCAGGGTAAATATTTTCCCACCTAGGATGTTGGTGTGTGTGCATCATGCTGTTTTAGTAAGGGCTAAGAGCCATGTCTGTCACAGGGCCTCTGCCTGCTGTGAGCCTAATCGTTGTATATGTTCCCAGAGGCACATTGTCACAGCACACCTGTGCTTCTCACAGCTTCAAAGGCTGTGCTGGAATTTATGTTGAGTGCCCTGTTGTTTTGGCTCCCGTGTGTTTCCAGCAATGCTGGTCTGAGGGGGGGGGGCTGTCTGTCTGGCTACATTCCACCCCCTGATGCACCACACTACATCCCAGATTGCAAGGTGGTGGTGATGCCAGCACCTCTTGCCCTCCTTGGGGAAATCTAGAAATACCCAACAACCAAATTAGAGGATGAGGGTTCGCGGAATTGGTTAGGATCCCTTTTTAGCTCTAGGTATCTGATTTGTGTGGAGGAAAGAGCAGTTTGAATCAAACGCTTCATAATACATAAAGTTACACAAAAAACAATTACAATAATTAAAATGGTTAAAACAGTATTTACAACTGAATGTAAAAACGGGGAGAGGGAAAATCCCAAGTGTTGAGCTAACCATTGCATCCATGAGGTTTGTCCATTCTCAGCCACTGCATGTAAAATTTTAACTGCACCTTTAATAGCAACCACATCTTGCTCTATTTGCCCTGAATGATTTACATAAAAACAACAAGATTGGTTGATGACAGCACACACTCCTCCTTGCTGGGCTAGGGTAGCGTCTAGTGCTATTCTGTTCTGCAGAGCATATCGGGCCACAGACTGAAGTTGTTCATTTAAAAGCCCTAATGCATCAGCAGTATGATTAAGAGCAATTTCCAATTGTCCAGAAACGTTTGCTATTGCCATCTCGAGCTCAGTTATACCTAACCAAGGTATAAGTGCACGTGTAAATCGGTGAAAACCAGAGGGCCGTTCAATCAGGGGGTTGTAGGTGAACTTTCGTTTGGATCGGTGTATAAAACTTCCCAGATTTGTTATTCTGGGGGCATCAACATGAGGGTGTACTGTTAGTCCCTCGGGTACTGCATGTCCCAGTGAACACCTTCCAGTCCAACCTACAGGCAGATATTTATATGCCTTGTTCCCACAAATAAAGAACAAGCCAGGTTCTTTACTAAGAATAGGTGAATAAGGTCCTCTGTGCCACCTGCCCCCCTCAGGTTTAGGTATGGGTTGGTGATATGGAACACAATATCCCATCTTAATGTTAGTACAGAGCAAAACTATTAACAAATCTTCTAAAATTTGATCTGAGCGAAAAAGTCCATTTTCATTACACTGATCTAATAAGGAGTTAATAGATTTGATTAGCAATGGGTTATAAATGTGTCCGGAACTGGGAATAAAGAACAGTGATTGGTCATACCAATCTCTGCTTTCAGGGTATCTACTCATATTCAGGGGAACAATTGTGGCATTATATATACTAAAAAGGGGTCTATGTTCAAGTGTGCCGTTGATGGGACCTTTCCAACATTTCAAAGTCCTTTTGTCGTTCATGGGTGGGTAGGTAGTCCAATCCCCACTTCTTTTGTCAAATACAATTGTATGGGCACATTGCTGCTTATCTAGACTACCCATTTGTATGTCACCCTGAGTTTCAAAACAAATAGGGTATACTTCTTTAGATGATCCCGTTACATATTCCACAGGCCGTCCCCAAACAGTGCGATGCCATTGTCCCACCTCCCCCGAGTCAATGCGAGGGTGGTTGGTGTACCATGCTGCTCCCCACTGAAAGATGTCGCTTTTGTTCCACCAATCATTTAGGCTGAGCGGTACAAATTCAATTCCCAGTCCATTGGTTGAATTTAGCAAGGTGCACATCCAGCAATTTGTAGCACCAGCAGCTGAGGCGATGGTTTGGATTGCTCCCCGAAGAGGATGTTCTGGTATTGCCAAGGTGACTGGAGCCAACAGAAGGATCATGAGGGCTTGCAGGAACATATCTCTGGTGGGTCGTGTTCTAGCTAAAAAACTTATTTTAAAACCAAAAGCAAAAATTACACCTGCTATTATAAGTAATGGCAAATATATCAACAGTCCATAGTAGTCTCTAGTGATCAAACAGGTCTGCTGCATGGTCCATTTTGCTGACAGGTTAGCTGGCAGGTTGCTCGGAACCATGGGACCATTCCTGCAATAAATCACATGGTCAGCCGGTCTTGGATGCGATCCAAGCCTCTGTAATGGTTATTAATCTTTTATCAGCATTTAAGGCACCCCATACACCTTTCTCTTTATAGGCGTGCAAAACGCAGGTAAAGGTTCCCAGGGCTGGGTGTTTAATCACAACAGTGTCTCCGGGAGCATACTTGGAACTGTGCAGTGGTGTTCTGGCAGGGGAGATAGCTTTCCCTGTAGGGAAGAATCCCCTGCTGATTGGACTTCCTGTAGGAGTCTGTCTGTTGTTTAATCTCTGCACCACTTCGTCCAGTCTGTCTCCCCATGTGCCATCAGTAGGCTTCAAGTGATTCTTTAGCAACCCATTCCAGCGCTCGACCATGCCATTAGATTGAGGTCGATATGGAAGGTGGAAGGTCCATTGGACTCCATGGTTAAGGGTCCATTCCCTTACAAGTTTATTCTTAAAATGCGAACCATTATCTGATTGGATTTCTTGAGGCATTGGGACAATTGCTGTTAAGCGGTTTAGTCCCATAATTGTGGACAACCCTGTTGCCAATCGGGTTGGATATGCAAAACCAATTCCTGAAACAATTTCTACCCCAGTCAAGATGTATTTCCACCTCTGCCTTGTAGTGGGCAGTGGTCCGACATAATCGACCTGCCAGGTTGCCCATAGTGTTTTTCCATCTCTTAGCCTGGCAAACCTTTGTCCTTCTGCTATATGTTTTCTAGTCTCAGCACAAATAGCGCAGGCTTGCACCAGGTCTCTAGCCTGTCTGTGGGTGATAGGCCCCCCCCGATATGTGCTTGCCGCACTAACTCATCACTTCCTGTGTGTCCTAAATTATCATGTAACCATGAATATAAGCGTTCCCATTCTACTTGTGTGGTAAAGAGCTGGGCAGCTGCATCAGCTAAATTGTTTAACTGTGCAGCTGGGGTATTATTCCTCTGATGAGCTGAGACATGTCCTATAGACAGGGGTTGTTGCAGGGCATGCTGATATAACCACTTCCAGTATTCCAGTCCCCATACTGGTTTACCTCCTATTTCCCAGTGGTTATTTTTCCAGTTAGTGATCCACTGAGTGGCACCTGCCCATACCGCATAGGAGTCCGTATATACTGCAGTGGCTCCTGCTTCACAGGCCAGTTTAATTGCAGCCAATTCTGCAAGTTGTGCTGACCCATCAATTTCAGCAGTTAGGGCTGCTGCAGAGGTGTCTGCAGGCACTGCTGCAGCTTTTCCCTTCCATTTTCCTTTAACCAGCCTGGCACTGCCATCAGTGAACCATACTCCCTCAGGCTTAGAAGGATCAAATGGGGCAGCATCCTTAATGGGAGACTGCTGTGGAGGTAGGCGGTATTCATCAGGCATTCCTACTTTCCATAGGGATTCCTGAATCATAGTGGGGTTTTGTGCAGTGTCTGCACTACCTACCCTGTGGTGTATGTAAAGTGCCCATCTTTGGACAGTCATTTTTTGTGCTACACCAGGTGGTAACTCTTTCCCTTCCAATATAGGTTTAATGATTGGAAGAGGAGTGTGAATTGTGATGTCCTTATCCTGAGTTAATTCCTCAGTTTCTCTCAAGGCTGTGTAAGCTGCCAGAAGCACCTTCTCATAAGGCGTGTAGTTAGCCTGTGACCCTTGCCATGACTTGGAACCAAACTGAATTGGTCGTTTGGGAGCAGTGTCACTTTCTTGCCAGAGAGCATAAGACATTCCAGTGGCTCCCACAGTTAGGTACAAATGGAATGGGGCTTCAGGATGTATGGGACCCAGAGCCTGATAGGTGTGTATCTCCCCTATCAGTTGCCTGAGGGCTTCCTCATGGGCAGGAGCCCATTCCCAGGAAGCACTTTTCTTTAACAAATTGTACAATGGTCTGGCTATAATGGCAAAGCCAGGTACATGTTTTCTCCAAAACCCCAGGGTTCCCAAAATCTGTCTCAATTGATCTTTACTTTCAGGGGAGGGTGCCTGATTTAGCTCTTGCACAGTGTCATTAGGCACAGACCTCCTACCTCCCATCCATACAGTACCTAAGAATTTTATCTCTTGGGAGGGACCTTGGCATTTCTCAGCTGGTAACTCTAAATTAAGGGCTTCTAGTGCTTCTTTGGTTTGATTCATAGCCTCCTGTACCTCTTCTGAGGTTTTCCCACCTATTAAGATGTCATCAATGTATTGCACAGTTTGTATATTGGGTGGCAGTATAAGGTCATCTAGGACCTTTGCCAGTGCCCCATGGCAAATAGTGGGTGAGTGTTTAAACCCTTGTGGCATTCGGGTAAAAGTGTATTGTACACCTTTCCAAGTAAAAGCAAATCTTTCCTGGTCAGCTGGTTGCAAAGGGACCATGAAGAACATGTCCTTTACATCTAATACTGCTAGCCAGGGTTTATCCCAGGTTTGTATGGTGTTTACAATATCTGTTATGCTAGGGACTGCTGCAGTTAATGGTCCAGTGTTACTGTTTAGCTTCCTATAGTCTATAGTGAGTCTCCATTTGCCATTTGGTTTCTTGATGGGCCACACAGGAGAATTAAAGTGAGAGTGGGTACGAATTAAAATTCCTCGCTGTTCCAAATCTTTGATCAGGTCAGTAACAGGGCTTATGGCCTCAGCTGGGACATTATACTGCTTTATGTTTGTTACTGTTGAGGGCGGGAGAGCAGGCGCGCTGCTAAGTAAGTTTACAGAATAGTGGGGAGGGCTTTCCTCTTCCAGGTGGGTGGCATGAGGAACAGAACTGACTCCAAAAGCCCATCTTTCCCCATTAATCCTTCCCTTCTTTCCTCTTAAAACGTCCATGCCCAGTATGTTGGCATTGCCCAAAATCACCTCATATTTTCGGGGCTGATGGTGGGGTTGCAATGGGATATCCAGTTTTATCTTAACTAATGGGTAAGTTATGGTACTGCCATTTACTCCCGTAACAAGTACCTGCTTTCGGCCAGTAGGTAGCGAGCCCTGAAAACTTTCTCGCTTAATCATGGACATTTGAGCCCCTGTGTCCATTAAGAAAGGAACAATGTGTTTGTCATTTACAGTTACATGTATCCGGGGGTCTTTTGCTGTTGTTTTCTCCTCTTTGGATTTAAGCTGGTTTATTAGGAGAGGAGATTGACCCCCGCAAGCTAGTTTCCCTGCTCTGGTAACTCTTGCAGTTGCTGCAGCAATGGAGTATACCGGGTGTCTGCAGGTGGGGAAGGAGGAGAGAGCTGCAGAGGTGCACTGGGAGTAGCATTAGTTGTCTCCCAGTCAGCTCTTTTAAAGGTGGTGAATAATTTTAGCCGCTCTGTGGGCAGTCCATTTATCACATCTCTGGGATACCCTAAAGCCAGACATTGTCTCCACAACTTGGCTCTAAGCTCCTTTTCCTCCTGGGTTGGCTCTCGCTTGTTTTTATGTCCTTTAGATGGTGCCCCCTTGTTTCCCTGAAGGGAACGCATCTTAGCTTTGCCTGTCAGTGCTCTGATGTCTCCGAATTCTCTAAAGTATGACACCAGAAGGTTTAGCAGTGCCCGAAAGGTTCTGTTATGTGCTGCAGCTTCTGATCTAAGGGACAGTGCCATAGCCCTGTGGTTACTCGGAGCTCCCTTAAGCAGGGGTCTGAGATCCTCTACATTTACCTGACCCTCCCATGGACTTTCATAGGCTAACTCTTGAGGGTTTTGGCCAAGCATGCTAATGACAGCCACAGTTAATAGAACTGCTTTTACCTCATCTATGTTGGTCCAGTGCATTACTGTGGGTTCATCTCGGTCTGCTGGGTAAATTCCTCTTGCCCATCGACAAGCCAGAGACCAGAGTGTTTTAGGGGTGTTCCCCTCTGAGTGTTCCAGGAATATTCCTGCACCTAAGTTAAGGCGCTCAGTTTCTTGGGCTGTCAGGCGTATATATCCACCCCCAGTGTCCCAGAGGCGGACCAGCCACTCTATTATACCTTCCTCAGGCTTTTTAGCAAAATCTCCCTGGATTGTTTTTAACTCCATGGGAGTATATTGGCGGGTGGTAATTTTGGTAAAGCGTGTTGGAGCTTTAGTCCCTTTTCCCTTTTTACCTCCCCTTTTTGTTTTTGAAGAGGTGGATGGATCATTATCATCCCCTTCTTCATCCAGCTCTGCCCCACTCAAATTTCCCTCATGTTCTTCTGATTTGTGATGTGTGATAGCTGGTCTTAATTTTACAGAGGGACCTTCCTCTTCAGAGGAGGGGGACTCATCTGCTGAATCCCAAATGTCTCCATCCCATTCCTCAGGGTCTAGCCAGAGAGCAGTCTCAACTTTAGCCCGGTTGATTCTGCGTGTTTTAGTCTCCAGCTTTTCCCTTCGTTCTATCCCTTCTTTCTCAATTAAGGGAAGTAATCTTTTCTGAAGATGTTCCATATCCCTATTCAGTGTTCTTACTCTGGTATCTAAATTCTGGCATTCCTTGCGCAGTGTGTCCCTTTCCTGTTGTAGCCTATTAAATTCTATTGCTAGACTATGATAATCCTTACAGGCAGCTTGCCAAATGTTAGTAAGCAGCCATATACAAGCACCTTTTCCTTTCCCTTTCTTCATCTTGCAGGCAGTTCTCCAGTTACAGAAATGCTGCCAGATCTCTGCTGGTTTTCCCCAATATTTCTCCAGCAGTTCTTTGCTCCACAGAGGATTTCCCCATCCCTCTTGGGTCAAACTTTTCTCTAGCTCAGGGAATTCTGTGGTGTTTATCATGACTGGTTTCATTGTGTTACTGTAGTGCAGCCTATATCACAATCCTGTTCGTGACGCCAAATCTGTTAGCCGATGGCCAGGGATGTTTGGTGAGGTGCCAGCTATGCCCGTTTTATACCATCCGTGACTTTAACCGCTAGGACGCACTGTCCCTTCGCGGCGGGCAGCCCAGGCTAGGCTGACGGATGCCCCAAGGTCCTAACCACCCGTGACTTTAACTGCTAGAGCTCAGAGCTCCTTCGCAGCGGGCAGTCAACACTGACTGACAGGTGCCCCAATGGCAGCACTAAGAGCCTCTCCACACCCGTGACTTTAACTGCTAGAGCTCAGAGCTCCTTCGCAGCGGGCAGCCAGGATTGACTGACAGGTGCCCCAAGAGTTTGCCCCGTGGAGGCGGCACAACTCAACGCTAGGCTCTTAGTACTCTCACCTAATGGCCAGGCTTTATAGCCAAAACGGCTGAGGTTCTTTAATTGTGTTGGCTGCTTTACAGTAAACCAGAGAAACAAGTCAGGCTTATGCACAATGGTTACCAAAATTTATTAAACTAGATTCTAATCATGTGGTTACAAAAATTGCTAGTGCCTACTTAGTTAAATGTAGAGATGTTACACACACAAACAAGTTACAAAAACTGAAGCCACAATCCCAAAGAAAGAAAACAAAGTATAGAGCTCTATTTCAAAATATGTGTACACTAAAGATAGGAGATCAGGTGTGGGTGCTTCTTACCCTCCTTGCATCTCTCGATTCCAGCGGTGCCAAGCCAGGATCGGTCACTCAATTCCGCGGAAAGACGAATAAGGGACAAGGCTTAGGGACCCTCTTAGCTGCAGGAGCCTTGGGAGGCTGTCACTTATCTGACCAGCAGATAGATAGTGAAAAGCACTCAAAAATCATGGTGCTGTAGGTCCCCTACTTATACCTCTGTACTCCTTTATTCTCTTTCTCCTTTCTATGCTAAATTGGGGCTGGTCTGTCGGGGTGACGCCAGCTCTCGCAAGAGTAGTTCACACTTGCAAGGGAGAAACAATAAGTTTCGACTACTGGACACTTCTTTTATCAGGGTAAATATTTTCCCACCTAGGATGTTGGTGTGTGTGCATCATGCTGTTTTAGTAAGGGCTAAGAGCCATGTCTGTCACAGGGCCTCTGCCTGCTGTGAGCCTAATCGTTGTATATGTTCCCAGAGGCACATTGTCACAGCACACCTGTGCTTCTCACAGCTTCAAAGGCTGTGCTGGAATTTATGTTGAGTGCCCTGTTGTTTTGGCTCCCGTGTGTTTCCAGCAATGCTGGTCTGAGGGGGGGGGGCTGGCTGTCTGGCTACACCGTCTCCCGCAGTATTCTTGTCAGCAAGTTAAAGAAGTATGGGCTGGATGAATGCACTATAAGGTGGGTAGAAAGTTGGCTAGACTGTCGGGCTCAACGGGTAGTGATCAATGGCTCCATGTCTAGTTGGCAGCCGGTGTCAAGTGGAGTGCCCCAGGGGTCGGTCCTGGGGCCGGTTTTGTTCAATATCTTCATAAATGATCTGGATGATGGTGTGGATTGCACTCTCAGCAAATTTGCAGATGATACTAAACTGGGAGGAGTGGTAGATACGCTGGAGGGCAGGGATAGGATACAGGGGGACCTAGACAAATTGGAGGATTGGGCCAAAAGAAACCTGATGCGGTTCAATAAGGATAAGTGCAGGGTCCTGCACTTAGGACGGAAGAACCCAATGCACAGCTACAGACTAGGGACCGAATGGCTAGGCAGCAGTTCTGCAGAAAAGGACCTAGGGGTTACAGTGGACGAGAAGCTGGATATGAGTCAGCAGTGTGCCCTTGTTGCCAAGAAGGCCAATGGCATTTTGGGATGTATAAGTAGGGGCATAGCGAGCAGATCGAGGGACGTGATCGTTCCCCTCTATTCGACATTGGTGAGGCCTCATCTGGAGTACTGTGTCCAGTTTTGGGCCCCACACTACAAGAAGGATGTGGATAAATTGGAGAGAGTCCAGCGAAGGGCAACAAAAATGATTAGGGGTCTGGAACACATGACTTATGAGGAGAGGCTGAGGGAACTGGGATTGTTTAGTCTGCGGAAGAGAAGAATGAGGGGGGATTTGATAGCTGCTTTCAACTACCTGAGAGGTGGTTCCAGAGAGGATGGTTCTAGACTATTCTCAGTGGTAGAAGAGGACAGGACAAGGAGTAATGGTCTCAAGTTGCAGTGGGGGAGGTTTAGGTTGGATATTAAGAAAAACTTTTTCACTAAGAGGGTGGTGAAACACTGGAATGCGTTACCTAGGGAGGTGGTAGAATCTCCTTCCTTAGAAGTTTTTAAGGTCAGGCTTGACAAAGCCTTGGCTGGGATGATTTGATTGGGGATTGGTCCTGCTTTGAGCAGGGGGTTGGACTAGATGACCTCCTGAGGTCCCTTCCAACCCTGATATTCTATGATTCTATGATTCTATGTGCAGGCCCATTTTAGGTACCTATATGTGACGGGGTGGTAGGCTGTGCCCCGGCCTCGTCCATGGACACAGACTGCTCTGAGTCCCTCCAAAGTGTTCTAGGGATGCCTGCTCCTGAGATCCTGGTGGTAAGGGCTCTGACTGTTTGACGCCAATGGATGATCTTAAGTCACCTTTACGCTTGACCTTTGTTTTCTTTCTCCTCCCTCTTGTCTATACTTTCGTGTCTAGGTTCCTCCAGCCCCTTTACATATATTTCCTCTTTACCTGGCCCTTCAGGTTTTATTTCCACCCTCCTGGGCCTCCATACCTGCCTAGGTGTCCCTGTTAGAAAGGGATTCCAGTCCATGCCCGATAGAAGGCAGTGGGGCAATCCATCCACTACCCCTACATGTTTCTGCCTAAACTTCCCCTTAATTTTCAGAGTCACCTCTGCCATTGGGCAGAATTTATTGTCCCCATGGACCTGGTATTCAGTTTTGATCCTACCTCTGGGAAGTATCCAGTGGGGTTTCACTAACTCCTGCCTGATTAGCAAACAGGATGAAGCTGTGTCAATTAGTCCCTTTGGTGGCTCCTCCCTACCCAGACCGATATGGTAGGTGCTTTCTTTTTTCTTCCCTGCCTGGGAGTCTTGTCCCAACCACAAAACTGGGCAAACCCACAGTCCATTTTAGGACAGTCTCTTTTTAGATGTCCTTCAGGTCCATGTCGGAAGCACACCGTAGGCCAAGCTCCCACTACAGTTCCTTGAGGCTCCTCCCTCTTCTTCTTGCTGCCCTTCCCAGCTGTAGGCACTCTGGTCCTTCTCAGATCTAGTCCCTTAAACCACTGACTCACTCTGGGAATGTCCGCCTATGCAAATTCCTCTCACTTTAACTGTGGGGTCCAGATGAACTGGCTGGCGCCACAGAACCCATACTCGGGTATGCTCAGGGAGACTCTGAAGAAACTTCCAGAATCATGCAGTCCATGATCTCCCCCACAGTCTGAGTATCTGGCCTTACCAATGAGTGGCCCAATCTTTTAATTTCTGTCCAAATGCACAGAGGCATAATCCCTCAATGCATCTTTCAACTCTACATTTCTGGCAGTACTTTTCTGTGGACAGGCCCCACCTCGTCCAGCATGGCTGCCTTAATCATGTCATAATCTCTTGCCTGCTCATCACTAAAAGCCCTATATGTGCTTCCCCGGTTAAATAGGGTGTCAGTTGAAGGGCCCACATTGTTCTGTCCCTAGGAGGTCTCACTGCTCCTCCTTGAAGAGTAACCAAAAACACATCGGGGTTGTTCGCAGGTCCCATTTTACAGTCTGATCTCCTGCGCCTGGTTTCCATTTCCTGTCACGGGACTCACCAAACTTTGGAGGAGTTGTTGCCAGACCTGGGCTTGCTCCCGTATAAATTCCTGACGGCTCTTTTGCTGTTAAACCTACCAGGCAAGGAAAGGCTGTTTTTCTGCCTGCTGGGATTGTTGGAAGGTCTATCGGGTCTTCTACACCAGTGGTCTCCAAACTGGGGTGCGCGGGATGATCCCGGGGGGTGCGTGGCAGCAGTAGCGCCACCGGATGGCACTCCGCCGTTTTTTTCCTTCGGCGGCAGCTCTGCACGTCCACGGCGGGTGCTCCCCTCTGGCGGCCCGCCTGCAGCAGGCCTTCCATCGGTGGCGCGTCTGCGGCAGGTCACCCTGGGGGTGCGTGAGCCAAAACGTTTGGAGACCACTGTTCTACACCAGCAGTTCTCAACCGGGCCGGTTTTAGGGGGTCTGCCAAGCAGGGTTGGCTTTAGACTAGCTGGGGCTCAGGGCAGAAAGCTGAAGCTTTGAGCCCAGCCGGGCTGGAGCCCTGAGGCCCAGCACCTGCACTAAAGCCCCGAGCCCCTGCACCCTGTGAGGTTAAAATCCGGAGCCAGGAGCCCCAAACTCTGGTGCCTGGCGGGGCAGAGGCCTGGAACTGGGCCATGGAGTATTTCTAGCATGTTGAGGGTGGGGGGAGGCTCAGAAACAGAAAGGTTGAGAACCCCTGTTCTACACTTCTCTTTGCTGCTTCATCACCCGTTTCAGTGTTCCCTCCATCACCCGGACTGCCAAACCTCTACACTGGCTTCTCCAACAGGCTCTCCATTTGCACAGATAGCAGGGAAATCCCTGATGAGCCCCCAGCTGTGACAGAGAGGGGTGTTGCACCCCCACGTCTTCCACAAACACACCGCGTTGAGACTTTATACGTTGGTGTTTACAAGCAAAAGTCTATTTAATCCTCCTACCAATACATAGCACCTTTATATTGTATCTCAACTTTCTAAACTCTTCTCCAAAAGTCAGGTGGGGGGGGGTAAGGTGTTTCCACTCAGAGACCTCACTTTGTCAGGCTCTCCTAGCATTTTGTCTTTCTGTTTCTCTTAGGGTGACCAGACAGCAAGTGTGAAAAATCAGGACGGGAGTGGGGGTGGGGGTGGGGGAATAGGCACCTGTATAAGATAAAGCCCCAAATATCGGGACATCTGGTCACCCAAGTTTCTTTCTTGTCTGTTCCCCTCAAAGGGTTCCTGCCCATGTCCTTTTATACAGTTTTCCTTTTAATGGAATGATTGGTTCCTTGACTCACTAGCCCCAATCTGACCTCGTAATCAGGTACACCTCTATCCAATTAGGCCTTCTGTGAGGAACCGAATTAGTAGGAATAGTGACCAGAGTGCTGACTCAAGTGCAAACCCTCAGCACTCTCTCACCTCATATCTGGAGATATGACCCCAGAATGTCCATTAGTGATCACCACACTCTATGCCCCCTGTTTTTGGGTCCTGATCATGTATCTTTTCCATATCACTGTACTCTGCTAGTGCCCATACTGCTTGCAGAAAGAGAAAAAGGACTGCAAAATTTTGTCCCTAGCAAAACTAGTCCTATGAGATGTATGAGACTGAAACTTACCTCCCGGCATCAAGTCCTTCCAGGGACACTGGTGTCCAGGACATTGCCAATGGATGAACTGTCGATTGAACAGCAGACCTGAGAAGTAACCGGGGCTTCCTGACTCTCTGTTCAAGCTGCACCTTCCTCCTGATTGCTGCAGTTCTGTGCCTCTCTTTCACCAGGCTTTCTATCAAAGCATTAGAGTCTGTGCTTTTCAAGGGTGGGAATGAGAGACTGGTGAGAGCGCTCAGGAAGCAGAGGACTTGGATTCTTCTGGAAAACCCCAAGACTCACCATGAGGGAGTGTGTCTGCTGGTGAGGTAAGAGATCTAGGAGGCATCATTTTATCCTTGGGAATGAGTAGCCAATAGAGTGGCTGAGAGGGAACCTCCCGTTTATAGCTTTGTGGGCGGGGGGTGCGGGGGTGTCCTGGGTGGAAACACACAGCTCCCACTCCTAGATATCAGAGCTGTATGCTCAGAGCAGCTGAGTTTTTGAAGTGTGCAATCTAGCCCATGAGCGGTTTCTTTTGTCTTCCAGTCTTCTGCTAAGATCTGGACTCATAACACCTGAGATCATACAGAGCCTCCTCCCCTGGGTGAATTCCCCCTCAGAAAACCACCGAGTCACCAGCACAGCTTTCCTTGCCCAGGTAAGACACAGGGCTCTGAAGAGCAGTTTCACCATTAGACTGTTGTCTGCCTTTCTTTCGGGAGTTGTACAGTTCAGTTCATCGGAGTAATTGTCATTTTAGACAGTAGAATAGGTCCTCCTTTATATGGAAACCTCACCAGGAACTTCACGATACCTTTCTGAGTCCTTCTCTCTCTGTGGTTTTTATTGCCGTCATTGCCTATACTAGCTACACAACCACAGGTGCTGGCTGAGAGAGATACGGACAGAGTTTGGATGAGTGGACCTCTTCTGCCAAGTCCTAGTGCTGATCCTAACCAACAGCTCCTGATTTTGGTTTAGCTCAGCAGATCTTCTGAATGAACCTAGTGTCCTAATGCTACCAACCAAGCAACCTACAACTACATTAATGTCTATCTTAGGTTCTCATTACTCTAGTATCTGAGTACCTCCAAACTCTTTAATGTCTGTATCCCCACCACACTCCTGTGAGGTAGGGAAGCACTGTGTTTCCTATTTTACAGGCAGGGAACTGATGCACAGAAGGGCTAAGTGACTTGCCCAAGGTCACACAGGAAGTCTTTGAGGGAGCAGGAAATGGAACCTGGGTCTCCTAAGTCCTAGGCTAGTGTGATACCTGCTGGAGCATCCTCCCTTTCCACAGCCTTCCTGCAACATCTGCATCATATTTCCCACTTACACTAAGCAACTATCTTTGGGGCTCATCTGGTTCTAAGAAAAACAACCTCTCTGTGCCTGTGATGGGCTGTAGCTGGGCTTTGAGGCTCCTTACAAGAGGCCCCGTGGTCCTACTACACTCTGCCCCAGGAAAAGAGCCCCCAGTCTGGGTCTGTCTAAAGAGGCCTCATGAAAGCAGCCAATCCGAGCCCATCAGGCTCAGCTAAAAGGAGCTGAAGGGCCTTAGCAGGTCAGTTCCTGGCAGGAACTGGAGGGGCAAGAAAGGGTGCTGCTGTCTGGCCACAGAAATTCAGGGGACAGCCAGAGTTTGATTCTGGCAGCCTTTACTTAAGCTGTGTTTGCAGGAAGAGAGTCCCGAAGAACTTTAACCCTGAGGTGAGGGTGAAGCTAAAAGTGGCCGGTAGGAAGAAGCGACAATGAACTGAAATCAAGCAGTGCCTAGCTCCTGTTTAGAGGATCCATGGTTTGGAACCCAGAGTTAGGGGCAGGCCCAGGTTCCCCTACCACCAACAGTGGCATAAGCGCCATGGAGGGGACAATGCTAATGCAGAGCTTGAGCAAAGGGCAGAATGTAAAGGACCCAGAGTTGGGGCTGGAGACCCTAGTGAGGGCAATGGGACTGTTCTTGACTACCCCAGAAGGGGTTCATTTGGACTTTGGGACTCAGCCAGAGGCCTGAGCCACAGAAAACTCACTGAGGACGGCTGGCAGGGTGCACCAGGGGTGAGAAAAGGACTGTGATACCATACCCAGCCGCTAAGAGGCTCTCAAGAGGTGAGTGGATCCCTATTCTAGTGCCCAAAAAGAAAGCTCCAAGTTTTGTAGACCTTTCTCATTTGTGTGGAATACTAAAGTTACAGTGTATTATGTGCCAAGTATCAGAGGGGTAGCCATATTTGTCTGTATCCACAAGACTGGGGCTGTAGGAGGACTCCTTGTTGATTTTAGTGTATGACATGTCGGCTCAAATTCTATTCCCAATCTTAACGATCCTATTGGGGCTAATGGACAGGTTGATTTTCTTTCAGCTAATGAGTGATCCCATGCTCAGGGAGAAGAAGTTCCTTAAGCCTGTCTTACACATCTTGGAAGAAAGGTCACATGATAGGAACAGCATTGTCCGTCAGATGGCTGTAAGAGGCCTGGGAAATTTAGTCTATGGGGCGCCTGAGAAGGTAAGAGAGAATACTGACTAGAATGCAGCATAACTAGAGAAACCAAGGGAAATAGTTGTTCGGAGTTTACAGAGGCTGCACAAAATGCACAAGGCCAAATTCTGCTCTCTCACATACCCGAGTAACCTCTTTGCAGTCAATACAGAGCAAGCTGGATCCTTTGCTAAGCTGGGCATAAGCAAACAATCTGTGCACTTTAATATGACCATGTGTAAATGTCTACATCTAGGAACAAAAAATGCAGGCCATACTTATAGGATGAGAGACTCTATCCCAAGAAGCAATGATGCTGAAAAGCACTTGAGTCATGGCAGAGAATCAGTTGAACATAAGGTGTCCCTATGCGAAGTTGTGGCCAAAAGGGCTGAAATGATCCTTGGAGGCATAAAGAGAGGAATCTTGACTAAGAGTAAAGAAGTTCTTTTCCCTCTGAATATGACGCTCATGTGAGCACTGCTGAAATGCTGTGTCCAGATCAGGTGTCCACAATTCAAGAAGGATGCTGATAAATTAGAGAGGATTCAGAGTAAAGTCACAAGAATTCTCAAAGGATTGGAAAAGATACCTCTAGTGATAGACTCAAGGAGCTCAATCTATTTAGCTTTACAAAGAGAAGGTTAAGGAGTGACTTGAGGACAGTCTAGAACTACTCACATGGGGAACACATTTTGAGAATGGGTTCTTCCCATTAGCAAACAAAGGTATATGAAGATTCAATGGGGGAAAATGAAGCTAGACTAATTCAGACTGGTCATAAGGCATTGATTTTTAATGGTAATTTTAATTAACCATTGGAACAATTTACCAAGGGTTGTAGTGGATTCTCTGTCACTAGCAATTTTAAAATCAAGATTGGATGTTTTTCTAAAAGATACACTCTAGTTCCAACAGAGACTATTTCGGGGAAGTTCTATGTTATGCAGAAGGTCAGATCGGATAATCACAAGGGTTCCTTTTGGCCTTGGAATCTAAGTAACTAGGAATCTAATAATAGGATGACACAGGTGTATTATGGCACCGAGTTCGGCTCATTGTAGCTCGAACCTGGTCTGAAATATAGCTGTTGGTCTCCGGGGGGTGGGAGGGGGAGATGAAATTCCCACAGTTTCATAACTGCTAAAGAAAACGTATTAGAAGTGTGATCAGTGATAAGTGTTCTTTAATGTCGTATGTTTGTCCAGGTGAAAAAGCACAAGAAGTTTCTTATGGTCATACTGATCAGGGCCTTAAGTGACCCTTTCAGTTCTGAAGTCATTGGCGAGAGCATGAAAGCAGTGGCCAAAGTCCTGAAGGAGCTGAAAGAGAAGGACAGAGGTTCTTCCTTCAGAGACCTCACCCAACAGATCCGGACCTACTTTGACAACGTATGTGACCAGAACTCTCTAGCCCCAGTTCAACCGATCTTGATTAGACTCCATTTACTCCCTGGGCATTGCTCATGTCAGAGTGAAGAGATGTTTCGGCCCCAGGGAAGAGAGGTGTTTTACGGAGGAGGAGAACATTAGGAGGATGGGGATGACATCCCTGCTCCCACAGTCTCCCCCTTCTGTTCTTCTTTCTTGCCACTGAGAACCTCAAAGAAAGTCTGAATACTAGATTAGGTAGCTAGATAACCATGAAAAGGGGGTTCCAAGGTACAATAGAGAGTGTTGGGCCTGCTCTATACCATTTTTATGTGAGAGGGTTGGAATGATTCTGTTTTGCAGAGAATTTTGAGATTTCAAAGTTTGGTTTTGTTTCTATTTGTGGGAATCCCTCTCCCCAAACTTCAAAACTCTTTGTGAAACAGAATTACTATTCTCAACCAAGCTCTATTGAAAGCCTTGGACCCGGGCAGTCTGCTCTCAACTATCCCAGTGCTGGGAACCCAGGAAACTGTGGGAGCTAGAGGTGCCAGGGAGTTGCAAATTTGAGAGCCAGGGTCCCAGACGCTGGGGGTTTGGAAGCCCACGATCCCAGTCAGCCTGCTAGATCGGCTGCCAAGGAGCTGGATGAGTGCACTGGCATGACAGCAGGCAGGTTTCTAAGGACCCCTGCCTGGCTTCTGGAGGAATTTCATCAAAATGGAACTCTCACTAAAATAGTTTGATGAATCAGCAAATTCGAATGAAAAATTGGTTCATGAAAGTGTTTCCGACTAGCTGTAGTTGGAATCCCTCGACTTGAGCGTAGAAGAGATGGCTGTGCGCGGTACGTGATGTGATTGTCCCTTAGTTACTAACTTGTACGGCTTTCTTGGCTGTAGGAGGAAGATGCTCTTCATTTATTGGCCTTTGTCCTATTTGGCATCCTGGCCTACCTGACAAAAAGAAAATGGAAGGCCTGTTTCGCCGACCAGGTTAGACAGAGCTGGGTCACACTTCTGCTGCACCTGCAAGACCCGAACCCCAGGGTTTCAGTGGTAAGACCGAGAGTGACTTATTTACTAAGCCAAAGGAATCTTCCTCCCAATGCCAGGGGAGCTCTGCTATTCCTGCCTGCTGTGGAGGCCCAAATTCTCCCCTCAGTTCATTGCCCTCCTGCTGAGTCAGTTCCCACCAGGTTGCTCCATGGCTGCCTCACCAGAATCCAGGATAGGTCATGGGTCTGAGCCCGACAGCTCTCTATTCCTGTCTGTCTCTGCACCCCAGCCCCCTGCCTCCCCAGAACAGAAGAGAGACCTGGTGAAGCAGCTTTCATAGGTAGATCTGTTCCAAAAAGACATTGATGCTACCTCCAGGTTGCAGTGGAAGCTCTCCCCTCTATTAGTCATTCCTGCATGTTTTCTGCCAATTACATCCAGATGAATCCCTTTTTATCCTGGAATAGATGAGCAGTCAAGCAGATGAATTCCCTTTGAATGACCATAGCACTCAGTAGGGAACAATTAAATGGTGTGACGCGCTTTCTTTTTTTCAGGAATGCAGAGCTACGTTTCACCTCTGTGTCCCGTTTTTGGGACTGAAGAGGCTCCAAACTGCCGTGAATCAACACCTTGATGGCACAGCCGAGCTGAAGCCTGAAGAGCTCCAGGTGGACATTTGCAGACACCTTGTGAGTGAGCTGTTGAAGTGTCTGAGATTCTTGACTGGAGTGGCATGTGGTGGTGTAGAGGTGTGGGGGGGATGTGTGATGGGTAATGGAAATAACTGTCAGACTGGGATATATGACTGAGGGTGACGGGAAATGTAAATCTGCCACAGATCCCCATTTTTCCCACGTCCACCCAGTCACCTGTTCTTTCTCTGATTTACCTGTGGCTTGTAAAAGCATGTGCTGGCAGTCAAAGGGCACTTCTAGGCAGAGAGAGCTCATGTGTCCCTGATTTCCTCTAGGCCAAAGAGAATGCCGAGCTGCTGGAGAACTTGTACAAAAGCACCATCAAGTACTTCTGTAGCAGCTGGGAAGAGATCCGTTGCAGCCAAGTTAGCTGGTGAGAGATGATGCCCAGTGTCCCTTTTGGTATTCCCACTGAGGGGGAGAGAAAAAAATCCCACTGTGCAGCACTGAGCTGCCATTAATCTCTCTGGGCCTCAGCTTCCCATACATAAATGGGGAGGTTAATATCCCTACCTCTCCAGTGTGGTGGTCGGAGGAAATCATGACTTGCTATAAAGTGCTTTGGGATTGTTGCAGGGAAAGCACGGTGCAGTCATTTAGTAGTAGAGGCTGGGACACTGTCTCGTAGGGCATGTTTACACTTGGAGCTGGGGGTCTAATTCCCAGCTTGATGAGACATACCCGCACTAGCCCTGAGTGCTAAAAATAGAGAGTAGTTGCGATGGCAGAGCAGCAGGAGGTTTAACCACCCCAAGTATGATCCCATCCAAACCCCAAAGTCGATTCTCAAGGTGGCTAGCTCCTCCCACTGCTCATGCTTCTTTAGCGAGCGCTGTCCGAGCTAGTGTGGGCCTGTCCCATTGAACTGGGAGTGATCCCCCTCGCTCAAAGTGCAGACCCACCCACAATGTTGCTCAGTGCTCTTCACTACTACTTCATGATTGGGAGGCATGCAGCCCACCTGCCCTCAGCGCCTGCTGTTTCAGGTTCCTGGCCATACCACCTTGTCAAGGAGGCAAAAGGTTCCTCCGCTTTGGCCCTGTGCCCTCTTCTCCCGAGCATACCCAGGTGAGACAGGCAGGCATTGTGGCCTAAGTCTCACCTATCAGTCACCTTGTGGGATCCCTGCTAAGAACTCACTTATTTCTGGCCCCAGTCCTTTGCTCAGACCACTAGACCAAGACACTAGCTTAGTATGTCTCCAATAACTGACAGCAGTGGCAAGAGGAACACAGACTCTTTAAAGCAAATGGGTTTTGTGTAAACATTCTTTTTTTTTAAAAAAAAAAAAAACTCTCTCATTCTCTTCAGTGTGGACTCTAAACTGCTCTAGCGTCCTCTTGCCCACAGCTCACCCTTAGGCCCACAGTAGAAGAGGCCAAAGACCTGTCTAGGGGCTGCTAATATCACTTTGCACTCAACAAGGGAAGGTTTTATTGTTGTTGTTTGTTTTCCATTGTGTCTTTAGGCATCATCCTGGAACACACAGACATGCAGCGTATGAAATGGCTGGACCTGGAACATCTGCTGATGTGTAAGTAATAAATACAGCTGAAGTTCTGCTCATCTGTGAGTTCTAAAGGAATTTAGCTGACAAGCAGCAGTAACCGATACCACTGGTGCAAAGTGCATCAGCCACACATCAAAGGACAAATTCACTCTCGCCCAGTCGAAAGTCAGCTTTAATTTCCCCTGAAGGAGGAAGCTGCAGAGGGTGTGATGTGAGTCCATGCATCTCCTGGTTGTCCTGGCAAGGCCCCCTCCACAGCCAGTGCTATCCACTCTTTGGGCTTTATTGGCTCTCTGTGGACTCCCCAGGTGAGGAGAAGTTGGAGCCACTTTCTGCTACCCCAAATTTCCCACCAGCAATTTTTCTTCCAGTAGGTGCCCTGCATCCTGCACAAACCAGCTTGGACCTGGCCTCTGTTCAATTCCAGGCCTGCCAGTGGGATCATAGCTCTCCATCGCCCCTAGGGGCTCAGAGGACCGACTGAAACCTGTCACAGTCTCCTACCTGTGGGCCTGCTACCAGTCGAGAAACTCTGCTTTTTCCCTGGGCATCATGCTTTCTACACCATAATGCTCCACACGAGGCATAGGCCCCACGTCATTTTGATTTTCTAAAGTGTTCAAAAAAGGAGGAAAATACCCTTTGCACCCTTCAAACCCCATCACCTGTGGGAGCTTACCAAGCTTCAAGGGCAAGAAGTTTAAAGAGTCTATAAAACGAATGCCCAGGGCCTTAACTTCCAGACACATTAGTTTACTACCCTGAGTGATCAGTTCTAGGCACATCTTTTCCTTCAGTAACTATCTAATGATGAAGTATGCATCATAACCTTTGGAATTGTGTGCCTGGAACGTGTAGACCCGGAACTCTTTGCCAATAAAGGTCTGAACAAACTTAGAAAGACACTCATCACCCTTAAATTCCCAGGACTTTTCCGGCTTGAGGGACATAGCAAAAATGTAATTAGGAGTGTGCAACCCAGTCTCCTGTGTGTATTCAGAATCATAACAAATACACTTTTCTGAGGATTCGGGCTTTCTAAGGCTGTCCATAAAACCGAGGTGACCGTCTACATCACCAGCGAACAAACCCTGACCCCGCTTACAGCACCTCCCTTTACACCTGTGCCGCTTGTCCACGTAAGACTGACCCTTATCGCACAACGTTTTAGACAGGCATTCAACTTATTCTGTCGATGCCCAGTCGATGTGTCTGTCTAAACACTCTCTGGACTGACAATACAGTCTACAGCGAGGACACCTCAGCTGCACGTCCACGCTGTCTGAGCATGTTACGCTCAAGCAGAGGCAGCAGCTATACCTGCGAGAGTAGCTGTGACTGTGCACTGTGGGGCAAAACTCACCATAATTTTTTGCTCCCAACAACTTTTTCACAACCAGAACCCCATAGTAATGCTCATCGTGCAACAGGATGAAATAAGTCTTGGGGTACACTGCCCCCCCCGTTTTAAAAAAGCCCCTTTCGCCGCATACAGCACCACCTGTATGTTGACTCCTAAATGCTGTTCAGACATTGCTACGTCACTGAGCATAATCTTTTTTTGATCTGACCAGCCCAGTTTCTCATGCAACTTTCTCGCCCCCGCTAACGATTCCGCGTCCGTAGGTTTATGGTCGGACATGACGGCCAAGAGCCTATGCACAAAACACAGATGGGTACCCATGTAAGTCAGGTCTACTAAACATTGTCTCTTTTTTATGGATTATTTGACTACTGAGGATAGAATTTAAAACTCTACGAGCGGCCCCCACCCCTGTTTTTTTACAACTGTCACAACGAGGTGCAATGTCCCATTGACATGCAACTCTATTGCTCTGTAGCAGCTTTGAGGTCTGATTGAAGAAATCCTCAGCAGACAGCTCATCCCTAGTTCTTCAGACCGAAAACAATGGGTTAGTTAAATTACGGCTCTCTAAATGTAACTGAACATAATCATCAAGGCCTACCCTACCATTAACGTCATCGAGAACTAACTGTATCCCCCTGTGTATGGCTTCAACAACCTGCTGAGCTTAATTTATTCGCTCAAGATTGACAAAATGAAATTCCTCACAATACACCGACTCCCCAAATCTAGGTAATTCACGTTGCCAACTTCTCACTCTCTCCATACACACCTGTGCATTTTCAGGGTTACTTGGGGGTTCCTCTATGGAACCATCAGCGGCATCTTCTACATCAGATGCTATTTGAGAGTCAGACTCTGAGGCGCCTCTGTGAGGGTCATCGGGAGGAGATGGGGACCCATCATTCTAGAGAGCCCTCTGGGGAATTTTCTAAACCAGACTCTGTGTGAGAGTCTGATTCCACCTCCCCATTTTCAGACATGCCAGTTTGAGAGCCTCCAGTCGAGGGCATCTCTTTTTGTCCCCCCTCTCCATTACCTCTTTAGCCCTTTTTAAAATTTTTACAGCGACCCTGGCCTGGAACTTTTTGGCAGCCATTTGTTTGTCCACCAAGCGCTGTCCCCCCTTTTGTTTACACCTGAGCTGATGTGTATCCTTGAGGGTGCCCCTTTTACCCAGGCCCCTTTCCACGACTAGTCACGCCTGCGCAGAGCCAAAAATTGAAGTATTTTTCAAAAAGTCACCCACCAAAGCTTTTGCTTTGTTGATGTGCTTTCCAGCCCTCCTTTCTTTTAGACCCCCTGAAGATACACCGTTCACCGGTGTTCTGAACAAAGCATCATATTTTCCCCAAACCTTTTTAGAATACCGTTCTTTTAGAACCCCCGAGAATACAGCATCCCTCAGTCTTCTGAATGAAGCATCGTAGGTGGGCGTTTTCACTCATGGTTTTCTCAGGGCTTGGTGTGGAGGTGGCCGCTGAGGAACTGGAGTTGTGTTTGCGTGGTTGGTTTTTACCAGAGTCTTTTGTCCTTGGGTTTGACGTATTTGAGGTTTGGACTGCCCTGATGCTTCATCTGCACTCTTGGCTGTTTTGTGTTGCTAAAGGTCTCAAAGCAGATTTCTGGTTCTTTGGCTGATCTGGTGGAGGTGTCCCTGTAGCTCTGACTACAGCATTGTCAGGAGAACTGCACATACCCGATTAGGGGGGAAGGAACATATAACAAAACTTAACTTTACCATCTTTCTCACCCACACCGATGTATTTACTTAAAATACAAAACCTCAGAACCTCACAAACACAATATATTTACTGGGCTTCATCCATCCATCTGGTGAATTTTTCTTTTCAGCTGTCTCTTTTTTCTTTTTCTTTTAATCTTGTTTACCCTCTGGTCTAAGGGTCTCTCATGTTTTGACCGTACTGTGGAGCAGACAATATTATTATGATTATTATTATTATAAATCACATGAAACTGTCTTGTAAACTTAAAAATAAAATATTCATTAAGGTGTTTTTCTATTTAAAAAGTCAGAGCTTTAAAACAAAATAATCCATTTCAGGCTGTACAACAAACAGGAGTTTTGAGTTTATTTCTACCACTTTAAAATAAAAAACAACAAACCCGCAAACATTTTTTTAAATACCTCATTTTGCAAAATAAAAACCAAACTGCTTTTAAAATCAACTTTTAAAATCCAGTTTAAAACACATTTTGCACATTAAAAAAACACCCTGTTAGTTTGAAACACACCATTACCATCAGTTTGCAGCCATATACTTTAAAAAAAAAACCACCTATGTTTTTTTTACACATACAGAGAGAGAGAGAGAGAGTTCAAAGCACAAAAAGAAAAGTAGTACTTGTGGCACCTTAGAGACTAACCAATTTATTTGAGCATAAGCTTTCATGAGCTACAGCTCACTTCATCGGATGCATACTGTGGAAAATACAGAAGATGTTTTTGTACACACAAACCATGAAAAAACGAGTGTTTATCACTACAAAAGGTTTTCTCTCCCCCCACCCTACTCTCCTGCTGGTAATAGCTTATCTAAAGTGATCACTCTCCTTACAATGTGTATGATAATCAAGGTGGGCCATTTCCAGCACAAATCCAGGTTTTCTTCCCCCCCACCCCAAAAAAAAAAAAAAAGAAAAACAAACCCACTCTCCTGTTGGTAATAGCTTATCTAAAGTGATCACTTACATTGTAAGGAAACCTGGATTTGTGCTGGAAATGGCCCACCTTGGTTATCGTACA
The DNA here is from genome assembly GCF_015237465.2 of Chelonia mydas. Taxonomy (NCBI): domain Eukaryota; kingdom Metazoa; phylum Chordata; order Testudines; family Cheloniidae; genus Chelonia; species Chelonia mydas. The sequence goes on from NC_051260.2 coordinate 12,345,147, forward strand.
CATTGTAAGGAGAGTGATCACTTTAGATAAGCTATTACCAGCAGGAGAGTGGGGGGGGGGGAGAGAAAACTTTTTGTAGTGATAAACACTCATTTTTGTGTGTACAAAAACATCTTCTGTATTTTCCACAGTATGCAGCCGATGAAGTGAGCTGTAGCTCACGAAAGCTCATGCTCAAATAAATTGGTTAGTCTCTAAGGTGCCACAAGTACTCCTTTTCTTTTTGCGAATACAGACTAACACGGCTGTTACTCTGAAACCTGTAAAAAGTCAGTAAGCAATCTAGCTAGATGTGCGTTAGATTCTGTTTTTGTTTAAATGGCTGATGAAATAAGTTGTGCTGAATGGAATGTATATTTTTGTAACTTAAGGTTCTGCCTAGAGGGATTCTCTATGTTTTGAATCTGATTACTCTGTAAGGTATTTACCATCCTGATTTTACAGAGGTGATTCTTTTATTTTTTTCTTCAATTAAAATTCTTCTTTTAAGAACCTGATTGGTTTTACCTTGTTCTTAAGATCCAAGGGTTTGGGTCTGTGTTCACCTATGCAAATTGGTGAGGATTTTTATCAAGCCTTCCCCAGGAAAGGGGCTGTAGGGTTTGGGAGGATTTTGGGGGCAAAGACGTTTCCAAGCAGGCTCTTTCCCTGTTGTATATTTGTTAGACGCATGGTGGTTGCAGCAATAAGGTCCAGGGGCAAAAGGTAAAATAGTTTGTACCTTGGGGAAGTTTTAACCTAAACTGGTGAAAATAAGCTTAGGGGATTTTTCATGCAGGTCCCCACATCTGTACCCTAGAGTTCAGAGTGGGGAAGAAACCTTGACAGATGGGGATTACACAACCTCCCTTTGAAGCCAGTTCCAGAGATGAACTATCTTTATAGTTAGAAAGTTTTTCCTAATATCTAACCTAAATCTCCCTTGCTGCAGATTAAGCTGATTCCTACTTCCAGTGCACATGGAGAAGAAGTTGATCAGGGTCCTCTTTAGAACAGTCCTTAGCCAAACCTCAAATATGTTAAGATAAAGAGGCATCTGGAGGAGGGAAAGCAGGTGACAGGGGTATGTGTGCAGCTTTCTTGGCTTGCCCAGGGCTCTGAGTCACCTTGTTACCCATCCGGCGAGAGGAAGATTTTCTCAGGGAGCTGATATCTAGTCAAGCATAATATCACCAGTCTGTTAGCCATCCTACCAATCTCCACAGGGCTCTGCCAGCCCTTGCTCTGCCTTGCACGGTAACAGTAGTTGCACCACAGCCCCCAAGCCTCTCTGAAAGTGTCCCCCAGTAGCATCAGGTTACAGTCATAGGACACTCACAGAAATTACCAGGTTAGCTGTCCCCAAGGGAACGGAATCCAAACAGCATGATTGGTACAGCTCAGGATCAGATCTTTGATAACCTCGCAGCACTGAGATATATGTAGAGTGGAATAATCCTAAAGTTATTATCAAAGGTTAAGAGGGACTGAGTCAGGATAATGGAAACAGAACTGGTTACATACAAAATGAAAATCATAACACACTTCTGAGTCTAAATTTAACATTAACAGGCTAAAATCAACTATTATAGCAGTTTTTCCACCTAAAGTAATCTCCCAGCATCATTAACCACCGTGCCTTGGATCCAACTTTCATGAGGAAGGAAAAAGGCTTTTTGCATGCTGTGACCCCAAAGTAACAGGCACATCTGGTAGGCTCATTGATTACGGTTACTCTTCTGGGGAGGGAGGGGTTCTGTAATTCTATTAATGTGCTGCTTATGTCACTTGTGTGTTCCTATGGAGCTCTACTCCTTCCTTCTGCAAGTCCCCTCCCAGTGGAGCTACCCTGCAGGACCTCGGTTCCCCAGGGCTGGGTCCCTCCAGCCCTAGAACTAGATGAACGCGCACGCACGCACACGCTAGCAGAGCAGGTCTGAGCGGACCAGGTCCATCAGCCCTCTCCAGCTGATCCTCTCATATGTCCCTGTGCTCAATGCGCTGGGTTACGCAGCACTTCCAGCTGCTCCCCTCTTATGTGCCCCAAGTTTAACACATCCCTATCCCACTTTCACGTTACAATTGTACTGGTAGTAACCCACTTCATGAGCAAACCCCACAGTATTTTTGGGCACTACCGGGATCTTTAGCTTAGGTAAAAGAAGGGTTGCTGCAGAGTAAATGGGGGAAGCGGAAAATACAGAGTAAAATTTGGAGAGAGAGAGAGAGAAGCAACCAGCTGAACCATAAAAGTTATTTATTGAATAATAGTGATAACTACACAAGGAGGGCTAAACAAACATAAGAGTTACATTTTAAAGGTTAATACCTCAGGAAGAAAAGAAAACGGGGGGGCAGGGGGAAATCTCACCCACTCCATGAGGCTTGAACTGGTCGGGGTTCCCAGGTGATGGTGGTAGCTCAGGATCCTGAGTGCTGGAGACAGGCAGAGCCCCCAGCACGATCAGTCAGGAGATGGAATCTCAGTGGAACTGATGCAGAGTTTGGGTCTATACATCAGAACGCTTACTTGGGCATAGGTAGGGGGTTTTGTAGAGAAAATACAATAGTTCAAGGGAGAACACTAGATTTGTTTATGGGTAAACTGATGACTCAAGGGTTTTCTTTTTTGCCTTTGTTTCTGTCTTTCGTGAACAGCACATACCCTTCAATCCCTGTACTCCAGTCATGCCTATTCCACCAGGTTTCTGTTATCCCTAGAGCGTCTGGTTTCACTTCCTGTATCAGTCGCTCTAGTTCCTCCGTTTTGTTACCCAGCCTCCTTGCATTGGTGTACAGGCATCTTAATTGCTGCTGCTTGGCTTCACCCACATTCCTCACCCAATTGGGTACAGTCATTCTGCTTCCAGTATCGCCTTCCTGAATGGTATCGGCACTGTCCTTCCTCTAAATGTCCATTCTCCTACCCACTGCTGGTCCTTTCTCCATTGCTCTGTCCGTCCTTCTTGATTTTTTCCTTCTGGTCAATATTAGAATCAGGCATGGAGATTACATGAGCATCTCCCAACCATCTCCTGTGAGTTCCTAGTTTAAAGCTCTTTTAACCAGTTGCACCAACTCCATCCCAAAAGGCTATTTCCCTCCCTACTCAGGTTTCGGTCCATCCCATGAGAACAGTCCTCTGCTCGTGAATGCCTCCCAGCAGTCAAACATCCCAAAGCCCTCCTCCTAGCACCACTGCCTGATTCCTCTGTTGATCATCTCATCTTGTCTTGCCTTCACTCTCCTCCTCTAGGGAGGGGAGAATCCCACGGAAGATCACCGAAGCCTCCATTTCCTTAAGCATCTTCCCTAGCCTGGCACAGTCTCCCTTGATGCGAGAATCTAGTGTCATTTGTTCCCACATGAGGGACAATCAGTGGATTCTTTCCTGCTCCCATTAGGATCCTCTTCAGCCTCAGATCCACATCCTGAATCGTAGCTCCTGGCAGACAGCTCATCCTGTGCTCCGGATCAGCTCTGGTGACAGGCCTGTCTGTTCTTCTTAGTAGGGGAGTCCCCAGTCATGTAGACCTGCCTCCTCGTGGCGGTGGTGTGATTCTCAGGCCTAGCTCTTGAGCAGCTTTCTCCCCAAGAGGACAGAGCTCCTGCATCACCACAACTTGCCCTCACCCCGGCCTGCCCTTGCCTGGACAGCAGCACCCACAGCGTGGCCAGCTGAGGCATGGGGATGGGCTGTTCCCATCCCTCCCTGCAGGAAGTATCTGCACTTAATATTGTTCAGGGTGCCCTCGGGCAGCTTGGCCAGCTCTATGTCTCTCTCGGCATGGAGGGTGGTGGCTCGGGGCTGCCGGGTCAGGGCTTCCACCTAGAGAAGAACACACAGGCCACAGTAGAGACCAGGTAGGGGAGTCCTTTGCCCTCCCAGCCAAGGGCTGCCTGGCATCCAAGAGAAAGGCACCTGGAGAGGTACAGAACCCAGGCATCCTGGCTCTCTGTTTTAACCCACAAGCCCTCCCCGAGCTTGGAAGAGAACCCAGGAGTCCTGATGCCCAGTCCCACCCTCCTCACTCTAGCCAGGAGACTTATTGAAACATCTCTGAGGGTGAGATTTTATCTGTATTCAGTTGTATTACTGTATTAGAGATAGATTTGCATGTTTTATTTTATTGGTAATTCACTTTGTTCTGTCTGCTACGACTTGGAACCACTTAAATCCTACTTTCTGTATTTAATAAAATCACTTTTTACTTATTAATTAACCTGGAGTATGTATTAGTATGTGGGGGGGCAAACAGCTGTGCGTATCTCTCTATCCGTGTTATAGAGGGCGGACAGTTTATGAGTTTACCTTGTATAAGCTTTATACAGGGTAAAATGGATTTATTTGGGGTTTGGACCTGGTTGGGAGTTGAGCATCTGAGTGTTAAAGACAGGAACACTTCCTAACCTGTTTTCAGTTGAGCCTACAGCTGTTAGGGGATGTGGTTCAGACCTGGGTCTGGGTTTGCAGCAGGCTAGTGGATCTGGCTCAAACCGGGTAGGGCACTGCAGTCCCAAGCTGCCAGGGCAGGAAAGCAGGGGCAGAAGTAGTCTTGGCACATCAATTGGCAACCCCAAGGGGGTTTCTGTGATCCAACCCATCACACTGGCTCAGCCAAATTTCCTGCAGACAGGCAGGGCTGGCACCCAAGGACCACGTTTTGGGCCTACCCTGTGTAACTGTGTGGTCCTTGGGACCCATCACACTGAAGGGGTCACTCCCAAGGGACTGGTTCCAGGGGGGGAGGCATAGGCTAGACCCTGTAGCTCCGTGACAGGGAGGATGACTCACCAGAGAGAAGCAGGGAAGCCTTGGCATTTAACCTCCTGCAGCTGTGTGGGCACGTGTGTGCGCCGGGGCTGCACCAACACCAGTGTCCAACCTCACGGAGTCCATCCCAGAGCCAGGAATAGAGCATGGGGAGCTGGATCCCACAGCCAAAGGCCAGGCAGGACCAGGAGCCTGCGGCCAAAGGTGGGGCTAGCAGAGGAGGGTGGGCAGGGGGCGGGCAGGAGCTGGCTCTGAGCTGGGAAGTGGCCCTGCATGGCACTGAAGAAGGCACAGTGAGTGACTGGGAGGCCGTGCTGCAGCCCACAGGGCGTATGGCATGATACCCCCACGTGTCACCTCTGCTGCCAAGGTTCCTCCAGGGCAGGCCACGGAGCCTCACCGCCTCCTGAGGCCGAACTGCTGCGGTGCCGGCAGCACTCCGGCTTCACCCCCTGAGCTCTGCTCAGCAAGTCCAACGGAGAGATTCCTGGCAGAGTCCACTCCGCAGGGACCATTGCACCAGAGACACTCACCCAGGCGGGTTGATTCGGCAGCTGGAACCCAGCATGGGAAGTGCTCGCTTCACCATAAGCCTTCAAGCACAGGCAGTTCCCGCCAGCCCAGAGCAACGCCATGCCATCTGTCTCTGACTCCCTTCCTTGGGCCAAGCAGTGAGAGCTCCCAGCCTCTTCCAGAAGAGCATCCTTTTCCCCCCACCTCTCACCACCCAGTCCTTTGGTCTCAAGCCAGGGTCTCTGCTCAGCTTTCCTGCTCAGAGGCGGTGGGGCACTGGTTGCCAGTTGTCCATGTCCTGGTGACCAGGGTTTTCCACTGATATGGGTTGGCCTCAGCCAGTCCTGTCTAATGACCACTTCGGTCCCTTCAGACAGCGAGGACACACACACACCTCCCCTTCCTCCTCCCCCTCATGTCTCTCAGTCTGCCCTGAGAGCAAACAATCCTTTTCCCCCACTGGGTAGCCATGCAAAATATAGGGGAAACTGAGGCAAGCGGGACTCCAAAATATTACCAAAAATTCCCATTTTGTCACACCTGCCCCTGTGGTGTAGGATCCCAAAGAGACAACAGAGCCCCAAGGACTGAGCCGTTCACAGTTAAGCTGAGACAGGCTGGGTGTGGGCATGCAGCCTGGCTGGAGACCCAGGGAACAGATGGCTGCAGCGTGCTTCTGGGAGCAGAGACTCCAAATGGGGAGACCACGAGGATGGAGCTCAAAGGATCAGGATGTGGCACAGCCCTGGCTCCCACCAAGACAAACTGTTCCATGCTCACCTGTCTCATGCTAACCTAAGGGTCCCCAACACCCTATTGCAGGGGATTAGTAACTACCCCCGCTCTGGAAAGGCCGCACAGTGTCACTGCAGGTACTAGCTTATGCAGCAATCCCTGACAGGGAAAATGTCCCCAAACATGAGCTCACTGTTAGCAGCAGGGGACGCTGGAGCCCAGAGGCCGAGGCCCAGGCTCAGAGGTGCTGAGGCTGTGTGGCTTGCCCTGCGGAGACAGTGTGACCCCTGGGATCTGATGCATTACAGGGCTCACCCCAGGATGCTCTGCAAAGGGCGCGGCTCAGACCCCAGACCCTGTGAATTAGGAACAACCGGTCCCAGCACATAGTGCAGCACCACAAGCCAAGCACCTGACCTGCACAGGCTGCGACCGCATGGGCCACACCACAGGGAGGGAGGCTGCACTGCAGGGTGCCCGGGCTGTACAGTAGCTGGGTTGGCTGCTCCATCAGCAAACCTGCCCCTGGCCAGGTCTTGGGAGAGGAGGGAGAACCCCCTGCAGCCTGCCCTTCGGCTAGTGACTACTCCCGCCTGCCACACACCCCACCCCTGCTGGCAGAGGGACCAATGTGAGCGGGGCAGGGCAGCCACACGCAGCACTAGAGGAACTGGAAGCCAGCAGGCTCCCCACAGCTCAAACCAGGGAGAAATTCTTTCCCAGCCCCTCCCCCAGTCCAAGAACAGTGTCTGACCCCATCAGCCCCTCCACCCACCTCCTGGGCAAGTACCAGAGCCTCCCATCCCACCAGGAGCTGTGCTGCCTTGGGCCAGGGACCGTGGGCTATGCCAGCGGGCCAGCACTTCCACTGCCCATGGGAGAGACCACTACACTGCTCCATATCCCCCAGGAACACAATCCCTCCAGGAGACACCACACCTGGCCCCAACTCCCAGGCATAACCCCCCAGCCCCCCTCCTCACCATGCTGGTCTGGAGCTGATCTTCCACAAAGAGCTTAAGGTTGGGCAGCACGGCTGTGAGCGCTGCATCCTGTGTGGAGAGAGATGCAGACAGAGCCTCAGCGCCAGCAGGCAGGCTGATGCTGCCATCAAAGCCCATGGGCCCAGCCCTATGGCTGCTCTCCACAACATCTGGGCATAGAGGTCTCTCTATAGCACCTTCCATCCCAACACACTTTGCTGAGTGTGCAGTGTGTGCAGGGACCACTGGCCCACCACTGAAATGCAGCCACCACTGGAGTGAGGCTGACAGCTGTTCAAGGGGCACATAACAGCGCAGAAGTAGAAAGGACGTTGAAGTGAAGGGCAAGTCTCCAGCAATCCTGGGACACTGTGTCCTGGGCAGGCCCCAGCAGGCCACACCTACCCAGACACATCCCAGAGGGCCGCTGGGCTCTGGAGAGGCTTCTGCCAAACCCAGGACCACATCTGGGAAGAAGGTTCCCATGGGAGATGGGGGATCCTTGGAGCTGGAATGTGACCTGGATGCTGGATTTAACATTCCCAAGTCAGAGGGGAGGGGCACCCTGCTGGGGCAAGCGCAGGTGCTGGGGAGGACTCTGACTGGGATGCCAGCCAAGGTGCCCTGCACTAGGGAAGTGTCCCCAGCCCCCAGGAAATGGTGCTGGTGGGGAGGGTCTCTTCAGGTCCTTGTCCAGTCAGTGGACAGCACCAGAAGGGGGAGCTCTCTGAAGGTGGGTGGCAGGGGTGGAACGAGGGGTTGAGAGGCTGGGAACTCGCTCGCTCCAGCGACTGCCAGGCTGCAGAGGACAAACTGCCAGGGGCCCCAGCAAGGAACTAGACAGCACCTACTTCCTGCTCATCCTGGGGCTTGGACTCACTCTGCCCCATGTCTGCTCCCAGCCCTGGTCCCAGAAAGGTGCCTGAGAACAAGCAGAGACCTTTATGCTGTGCCCTTTGGGGGAAGCCAGGGCCCACCATGCACAGCTCCCATGACCCCCCAGAACCACAGACCTCCTTACTAACCCTCCCAATAGTTTCCCTCCCTCACAGAGGGCCCCATTCCCCCCACCCCACCTCCCCAAGACAGCACCCTCCCAGCCAGCCTGTTACCTCCTGGCTGGGAGCACAGGTCACGGGGCAACATGAGGCTGGCCCTTCCCTCACTGATCCTCACCCTACTGCCCTTGACCTGAACTGCAGACACACCTGGGGAGCAGCTGGTCCTGTGGGGCTCCCCACCAGTGCTAGTCCCACTGTTTGGGGCAGGAGTGTTGCTGCTTGACATCTGCCAAGGAGAAAGGTCCCAGGCAGAATCCAGACCCTGCCCACTCACCTCCTGAGCCAGGGGTGTCCCTGCCCCATTCCAGGGCAGATGGGCCCTCTGCACCTGCCCTCCAAGTCACCTCCTTGTCTATCACCAGACACAGACCGGAGATGCTTTGCCCAAGAACACAGGCACCATGACTCAGACCCCAAGCCCCTGCCAGCCGTGCAGAGTGTGGGGTGTGGAGGAGAGAGTCCCAGTTCGCACTGTGGAAGTGGGCAATTTCCAGCTCAGGACAGGGCTGCGCACTGGGGGTCAGGCCTGTACTGAGGCGCAGGGGCTGCCTCCCAGCATGGGCAGACGGGTACACAGGAGTTTGCCTGCTTCCAATAGCAGCACAGCCATGGCAGCCGGTGACTCCCACCTGAGTATGTTCCCTGGGGGTGAGTGGGATTGTACTCTGGTGGCCACCCGCACACTGGGGCCACACTGCTATTGTTCACGCGCCAGCTTGCGTGTAACCCTTCTGCCCATCAGAGTTGGCAGCAACAAGGGCCGGGTTCAGTATCTAGGGGTTCCATTCCAATAACACAATGCAAACCGGCTCGAGCCCCCACCCAGTGACCTGGGACAAACATATACCACCCCCGCTGGGCGCCTCCAAGAGGCAATACTTCCCCTCTCGCAAGCACATAGTCTGAGTGTAGCAAAAAGCCTTTTAATAACAGAGAGAAACAATGTGGCATTATGTTGGGGAAACACCACCAACAGGATTCATAACACAACCCATGAGCAAAAAAAACCACCCCAAGCAAATTGGGGCATGCCCCTTTCCCTTGGGTTCTTGAATCCCAGCACCCAAATGTCTCTTGAGTCCAGCAATCCACAAATCACCCAAAGTCCAAAAAGTCCAGCCCCAGAGTTCAAAAGTTTATCTGCATGGTGTTACTCCCCAGTCTGGCTAAAATGTGCCTGTGTGGGGGGGAAAGGGGTAAAGGGCACCTTATGTGTCCTGAAGCTGGCTGCCCCACAGGGCTCTGCTCTGCTACGCTGTCTCACGACCGGCTCTGCTCCACCACGACCGGCTCCGCTCTGCACAGCTCGCCGTCTCACGAACAGCTCTGCTCAGCTCGCCGTCTCACGCACACTCCGCTGTCTCACAAACGGCTCCGCTCCACCACGACCGGCTCTGCTCTGCACAGCTCGCTGTCTCACAAATAGCTCTGCTCAGCTCACCGTCTCACGAACACACCGCTGTCTCACAACCGGCTCTGCTCTGCACAGCTCGCTGTCTCACAAACAGCTCTGCTCAGCTCGCTGTCTCACGAACGGCTCCGCTCTGCACAGCTCGCCGTCTCACGAACAGCACCACTGCACTTTAGATCTTCCGGCTCCCTACTACTTGACACAGTGCTCAGTGATTTCAGCGCTTAGTGATTTCAGCTCATAGTAGTGGGGGCCTTAGTGCTGGTGCACCATAAGGCCAAAGTGAATGCAGCACAGTACCTGTAGCAAGACTCTTAATAGACCCAAAATTAGCTCTGACATTTCACACTGGAGAGAGACAGAGGTGCAATTGGTGCTTCAGGCCGTCACAAAGGGGCCCACACCACCAGATACTAATACCTGTCTCAAGTCTCTCTCAATTCACACAGTTTTGGAACCCATGACCCTTGCCTAGTGAGTGCTACTTAGTTGATGGTGAGTCCCTCCATCATAGCAAAAGGCCAAGTACAGTTCCAAGCACAGTTCCCATAATCAGGGTAATAATTTATTCTTCCTGCCCCAATAACAGAGACACTGGGGATCCCACAGCAGCCGAAGTGACCATTTGGGCAGCTATGGCCTCAGTCTAGGCGGGGTGGGTGTGCCTATGCAAATGAGATCAGCCCCTGAAGTTTTTTTTCCACAACTTGCCACACCTCACCACCAGATGTCAGGGTGGAGCTCATCCTGACACTGCTTACATGCGTAAAACTGTGCCTCTCTCCACCTGGCTAGGGAGAAACCTCCTAGCTGCTGTGCAGACAGACCGGGGTGACCAGCCTGAGAAGGAGCCAGAATTTACTAATGTGCCTTGCCAAAGAGCCACAGTAACACGTCAGCAGCCCCCCGTCAGCTCCCCCCCCCCCCGCCCCCAGTGTCTCCCAGCCGCCAGCAGCACCGCCGATCAGCGCCTAACTCTCCATCCCTGTGCCTCCCGCCCGCCGCGATCCGCTGTTCTGTGGCATGCAGAAGGCTCGTGGGGGAGGGGGGAGGAGGAGCAAGGGCGCAGCAGACTCCGGGGAAGGGGCGGGGGCCTTGGGGGAAGGAGTGGAGTGGGGCTGGGGGCTGGGACAGAGCCCGGAGTTGAGCAGTGAGCACCCTGTAGCACACTGGAAAGTTGGCGCCAGTAGCTCCAGCCCTGGAGTTGGTGTCTATACAACAAGCCGCATATTAACCTCTGACGAGCCGCATGTGGATCTGGAGCCACAGGGTGGCCACCCCTGAGATAGATCGTACGCAGGGAGAGGCCAGTTAAGGCCACCCAGGCCGTGTGTTGCCTGGGGCAGATGAGGAAGGATGTCCAAGAGGGGTGCCAGTTCCTAGAGAGAAGGGGGTGATAAGACAGACTCACTCATTCCCTCCAAGAGGGACAACCCCACCCGCACCCCCCAATCCCTCGTTAGTAACGTTCTCCCCCATGCTGAGTTGGATTCCATCAGAGCAGCAAAAGCCAGTGCTGCCCCTGCAACCTCTCCTGCCAATGCTGCCCTGCCCCAGCACCCCGTGCGGGCGCAGACCCTGGGCTGAAATGGCTCCAGCAGGACATTCTCGCTGCACACCAGGACCTCACCAGGAACTCGCTTGCTGCAGCTTGGAAAAACAGGCAGAGCAGGCAAAGCGGTAATACACAGGGGCAGCTTAACCTTCGCTGGCCAAGGCAGAGCTCTGTGGTCTCAGGGAAAGGGGATGCCAATAGAGCCCTGGCCGGCCAGGGAACACATGGGAGAGGCTGTTAGAGGGCCAGGGCCAGCACCAGTCCCCTAGGGAGGGCCGTTCACCCAGGAGTAACCTGGCTCCAATGCTGGATGCGTGTGCTCAGGCCAGCTACTATTCAGGGTGAGAAAAGAGCTTGGACTCGGGCCCACTGGGGAAATCCATTTTAGCCCTTCCCCCATCCCAGGGATTGACATAGCAGAGGCAAGAAACAATCAGGATAGTGCCCAGCAATGGTTGGTGTGCAAGCTTTGGGAGGAGGAGCCCAGGCATGTGTTGTTTTCAACCTGGGTAACTGAAGTCGTGGGAACTGACTCCTGGGAACCCCTCACCCCCTTCCACTTGCAGGAGATTGTGTAAGAAAGTTCAGTCCCAAGGCACTTCCTCTAGGGCTCGAGGAGGGGAAATTGGAGCAGAGCCACAGCCTCAGGGCCAGCCAGACAGCCCAAGGGGGGCCCACACTCCCCCAGGTTGGGGATCTGGGCTGTACGGCCAGGGCACTGTGCAGAGTGCTGACCCCTCAGCCATGGGGACAATACCCATCTCCCTGTGCCCCAGGCTCTGTGATGGGATGCAGTGCCAACGCCTTGGAAAGCTTCCTCTGTGAGCTGCTCCCAGGTTAGACCGGACTGCAGCCAGCCCATGCAGCAGATCAGCGGTGACGTCACCGCGCTGTTATTCCCCACCCCTGGTCCTCTCTCTGCTGTTTCCTGGAAAGTTCCTGCCAGCCCCAGCATTTAACACAGAGCTGCAGGAAGGAGGCCCCACACAGTTAGCTACCAGCTGGCCTCCTCCGTGCCCTGACCTCCAGCGCTAGCGGACCCACAGAGCACAGCGGCTGCATGGGAGGGGGAAGGGTCAGCAGGAAACCGATAAAAGCAGCCCCCAGGTTCAACCGAGAGCTGCAGAGCCAGGACAGAACAGTGGGTGCCTGCAGATACCCAACCCCCACTCCCTGCCCAGAGGGGCTACAGCCCATGCATCCCCCTTGCTGTCAAACCACCCCACCCCACCCACAGAGTCACTTCCTTTGTCCAACCCAGCAGTCCCAGGCCTCAGCAAGTTCTACCCCACCCCACCCCCCTTCCCACTACACACCCTCCCTGGGTCTGGATTCCCAAAATTGGGGAGCATTTCTCCAGGGATTGCACTCAGTTACCCCTTTGCCTCTGGGGCTTCCTCCAGCTTTCCACCCCCTCACCCCACAAGGCACTGCCCGTGGACAGCCCACGCTTACCAGTCATGTGCTGGTAGCTCCTTCTGCAGGCATACCCTTCACCCCACGGCCTCACCCAGGAGTTGTGCTCCTTGGGCAGGGTCAGCTGTGGGCAAGGCAGAGAGCACCACAATCCCAGAGCTGCAGACATGCCAGCATCTCTGCATCCCTCTTGCCATGTCAGGGCTCCCCATCCCCTGCTCCAGCTGGGCGGGCCCTGCTCTGGGGGTCCCATCTCAGCCTGCCACCTCTGGCAGCTCCTGGACCCTGCACCTTTGCATCCTGGCCCCATTTTTCCCTCAGGCCTCTCCTCCACTGGCCACTCACTGTCCGGTTCACCCTCACTCTCATTTGTGGTTGGGTCCCAGCGGCAGCCTAGGAAATGCCTCAACGATGGACATGCGGTGAGCCCTGCATGTTCTATCAACCCAGCCCCTTTCTGGGCAGCACGCGGGCAGGGCTAACGCAGGGAGGTGGTGCATGGTACCAACCACGGAGTCTGCTCAATACCCTGCCCCAGTCCTGTGAGACCTGTGGACATGCCACCCCCTTTCAGCAATTCCCCCCCTCCCCCCCACAAGCTTCGCCACCAAGGTTACAGGTTCGCTTGGACTCTCATCAGTGAATGTCGCCATGTCGGATCCTACGGAGCACTGGGTAATGGGAATATCTCCAGAGCACGGATACGGCAGCCCGGGTGCTACGTTCATTTAGCTCTGGCTGGACTTGGTTTAGGATGAGCGCTCGCAGCCAGCACGTCGCCAGCTCCGTCTGCCAAGGCCCCCACCGTCTAACTGCAGCACAATGCTGGTGGGCTCCACCCCAGCCAGCGACAGAGCAAGCGCTTCCCACCGCACACAGAATTTGCTGCCTGCAGTTCACTACAGGAAACTTCGGTGGAGGAGTTGGACGTGCCAAGCCCTGGGAGCTGCAGCAGCTGCTGTGTTAGGATCAGCAAGGTTTCCAGCTGGTTTCCCCAATCAGCCACCTGCCTCCTGCAGGTAGGAGCAGCACAGCGAGCATGAGAAGGGGACTGGGGCTGGCCCCTGTGCCCTTTGAATCAGCCACAAAGCTCCCACTGAGCTCAGAGGCAGAATCAAGGCCTCGCTGAGCACAAGCAGCACTAAGGGTTCATGGAGAATAGGCCGAACAATGGCTATTAGCCAAGATGGTCAGGGAGGCAACCCCTGGGTATCCTAAGCCTCTAACTGCCAGAAGCTGGGAGTGGAGGACGGGATGGATCACACGGTCATTGCTCTGTTCTGTTCATTCCCTCTCAGGCATCTGGCACCAGCCACTGTCAGAAGGCAGGATACTGGGCTGGATGGACCATTGGGCTGACCCAGCGTGGCTATTCTTATGTTCTTAAGATACAAAGTCTGACTTTAGAGAACTGGCCTGGAGAGCAGGCCCCCGCTGCCTCAGCGGCAGAGCCCTTTCCCCACCCGCAGAGTTCATTCTCCACATCACAGCGTAGAGGCCCACCTTGTGGGACTCAAACAGCTGCACCGATTTGGCTCAAACATTAAAAGAAAACCACTCGCCACCTTCAGGCGAACGCCAGGTGGCGAAGCTCCCGGCCCAAGGTGACAGCATGAAGCAGAGTTCAAATCAGAGGCCTGGTGTTACCGTAACACCGGCATGGCAGTCAGTGGCAGGCTGCCAAAGCTCAGGCTCCAGGCCCAGCCCTGCCCTCACCCTGTAGCCCCCTTATCGGCCAGGAAGAGGCTACAGATAACGAGGGTGAGGGATCAATGAACAGCAGCCGCCCTCTATCCCACACAGGCTCACAGAAGAGCCCGGGATGCTGTTAACAGCCACCCAAGGGACAAAGGGTGTTGGATCAATGGGATCAATGGGACCCAGATTCCTGCCAGGGCAGCCATCTCCTCTCACCCCAAAGCTCTGGCACAGAAGGAAAGGCTGCCTGGGAGAACCCCTTGGCAGGGAGCTTTGCTCAGGACGCAAGGGTCCCTCTGCCGGCTCTCATGCAGGGTGCCCACTGAGGCATGGGGCAGAAGCAGTCAGGTTAATCCAGCTCTTGATTGCCTTTGCACTGCAGCAACAGCCTCTGAAGACTGATCAGCAAGCGAGGCCACGCCCTGATAAGAGGGCTGGACAGACAGATGCTGTGTGGAAAGGCCAAGCAAAGTGCCCGTGGCCTTCCCCACCCCACCAGCCCAGCCTTCCCTGCCCGGCATCTGCCAATCCCAGCCTAGCCTTTGCCCCTCCTAGCCCACCATCCATGCCCCCCATGTCCCAGCCCCCCAACTTTTCCCACCCAGCACCTGCTTCCCCCAACTCAGCTGTCCCCAACCAACACCCCCTCAACTTCCCACCCAGTGCCTGCCACCCTCCTTCCAACTCCTGCTTCCCCACCCCCTTCCCCACAAGCCTTCCCTGACACCCTCAGCCAGCCTTCCCTCCCCCCACTTGCCACCTCACTCTCTCCAGCCTGCCCTGCCCCACCCAGTGCCTGCCACCCTCCTTCCAGCACCTGCTGCTGCCGCCGCCCCACCCCCTTCCCCACAAGCCTTCCCTGCCACCCTCAGCCAGCCTTCCCTCCCCCCGCCCAGTCAGTCTTCCCCATTTGCCACCTCACTCTCTCCAGCCTGCCCTGCCCCACCCAGCATCCCACCCCACAACCCACCCTTTCCCACCCAGTGGCTCAGCTAAGCCTTGCAGCTCCCCTCATTAACAGTGTCAGCTACTTCAGAGGAGATCTCTGTGCTGCTTGTTACTAGCGTACTTTGGAGCTCATAGGCACATAAAGCCCACCATCTATGCAGTGTCACCAGCTTCAGAGCTCAGAAGTGAGGCCCCCAAAATCATGGGATTACAAAACTGATCAGTTTGGGTTCTTTATTCATCCCTCCATGGAGCTGCTGGACCGTGCTCCCCAGCCATGAGTGCTAGACACTGACTTCATTGGCTAAGCAAAAACTGGAATTCTCACAAATTCACATGACTCCAGGAGCTGGGACTTTAAGAAAGCCACCAGTTCTCCTGAGAGTCAGTGACCTTGGCTGTGCTCAGGGGAAGCTCAGCTCTGTTCCCAGGTGCCCAGCTGTGCCCTGCTTGGGAGTACTCTGTCACAAGTGTGATATTGGTGAGAAAGGAGCACACAAGGGGCATGGCCCATGCCTGAGAGACAGTTGGACACATTTCCATGTGCAGCATCAGGTTTAAAACCTACCAGAGTATAATAAAGTGGGAATTTTCTGTAATATTTTAATTAATTCTATGCATGCCTCAGTTTCCCTCTGCACTTCACACTGTTACCCAATGGGTCTGGAGGATTAAAATGCCCATGGGGCAAAGCAGGAGACATGAGGTTCCTGGACTTTCAGAAAGCCTTTGACAAAGAGCCTTTGGTGAGGGTCCTAAGCAAAGTAAGCAGTCATGGGATAAGAGGGAAAGTCCTCTCATGGATCAGTAACCTAAAAAACAGGAAACAAAGGATAGGAATAAATGGTCAATATTCAGAATGGAGAGAGGTAAATAGTGGTGTCCCCCAGGGATCTGTACTGGGACTAGTGATGTTCAACATATTCATAAATGATCTGCAAAAGTGGGTAAATGGTGATGTGGCAAAAAGTGCAAATGATAGAAACTTACTCAAGACAGATAAGTCCAAAGCAGACCGTGAAGAATTACAAAGGAATCTCAGACAACTGCGTGGTTGGGCAACAAAATGGCAGATGAAATTCCATGTTGGTAAGTGCAAAGTAATGCTCATTGGAAAACATAATCCCAACGATACATATAAAATGAGGGGGGTTTATCATATCAATGATGAGCTGTTACCACTCAAGAAAGATCCGTGGGGTCACTGTGGATAGTTCTCTGAAAGCGTCTGCTCAGTGTGTCAAAAAAGCAAACAGAATGTTAGCAACCATTAGGAAAGGGATAGATAATGAGACAGAAGATGCCATAATGTCTCTATATAAATCCATGGTATGCCCACAAGTTGTATACTATGCACAGATGATTGACCCATCTCAAAAAAGGTATATTAGAGTTGGAAAGGGTACCGAGAAGGGCAAGAAAAATGATGAAGGGGGTAGAACAGCTTCCCGTAGGAGGGGAGATTAAAAAGACTGGGACTTTTCAGCTTGGAAAAATAGACAACGACGGGAGGTCTATAAAATCATGAGTGGTGTGAAAAGAATGAAGAAGGAAATGTGATTTCTCTCTTCACATATCAGAAGAACCACGCAGTGAAATTAATAGGCAGCGGGTTAAAACTACCATAAGGAAAAAGAAAAGGAGTACTTGTGGCACCTTAGAGACTAACCAGTTTATCTGAGCATGAGCTTTCGTGAGCTACAGCTCACTTCATCGGATGCATAGCATATCGTGGAAACTGCAGAAGACATTATATACACACAGAGACCATGAAACAAAACTTCCTCCCACCTCACTCCCCCGCTGGCAACAGCTTATTATATTATATTATTATTATAAGCTGTTGCCAGCGGGGGAGTGAGGTGGGAGGAAGTTTTGTTTCATGGTCTCTGTGTGTATATAATGTCTTCTGCAGTTTCCACGATATGCTATGCATCCGATGAAGTGAGCTGTAGCTCACGAAAGCTCATGCTCAAATAAACTGGTTAATCTCTAAGGTGCCACAAGTACTCCTTTTCTTTTTACGAATACAGACTAACACGGCTGTTACTCTGAAACCTACCATAAGGAAGTACTTCTTCACTCAGTGCACAGACAAGCTGTTGAACTCATTGGCAGGGGATGTTGTGAAGGCCAAAAATACAGCTGGGTTCAAAAAGAATGAGAGAAGTTCCTGGAGGACAGGTCCATCAATGACTATTAGCCAAGATGGTCAGGGATGCAACCTCATGCTCTGGGTGTCCCTAAACCACCGAACAGCAGAACCTGGGACTGGATGATGGGGACGGATCACTCGAAATTGCCTTCTTCTGGTCATTCTCTCTGAAGCATCTGGCACTGGCCACTGTTGTAGGGGCACTGGCACCATTTTTATAGTGGAGGTGCTCAAAGCCACTGAACAAAACTAAATGCACTATATGAGGGAAACCACTTCAAGCAAGAGGGTTCTGCCACACCCCCAGCACTCCTAGTTCCAGCACCTCGGCACTGCTGGAAGACAGGATACGGGCTGGATGGACCTTTGGTCCGACCCTGTATGGCCGTTCTTAAGAGGTGTTGGGTCACGCTGTCTGAAGTTGAATGAATGGGTCATTAAGGACTGGTTGAAACTGACCCATGTCAGTGGAGGATCTGAAAAGACAAGGGGAGCCCCAAAAGTTACACCTAGCAACCAAGGAGGAGATTTCCCCCACCTCTCTGCAGGGAAGCAGAGCACAGGTCCCCCAGCCAGCAGTTTTATAGCCCCTCAGCCCAAGTCAGCTGACCCAGGCCAGCTGTGGGTTTCACGGCAGTGTCGACATACCCCCCCACACCCACCCACCCACCCACTCTCCCCGCCCGCTCCCAGAGCTCAGCGCAGAGTCTGACAAGTGCAGAACACACAGTCTCCTGAACCTGCTGCTGTCTAGGGCCACAGGAACTGCCAGGTGGGATCAAAGCCAGGGTCCCTCTTGCCCAGCAGCTGGTGCGAGCCCCACACCGATGGCATCTCTTCAATCATGGCCTGGCCTGGAGCTGCAGGGTCCAGGTCTTTGTTCACATTAGGGGCTGTGTCCACACACAACACATTAGCTGAGAAGGGCAATGCGAAAAAGAGACTCCAAGTGGGGAGCAGCAACCTGTGAGGAGAACTGCTCAGGGAGTGACCTCACCCCTGCACAGGATGGCAATGCCCGGTGGGAGGCAGTGAGGTGTCAACTTGCTCCTGTGCACAAGGTTTGTGCCTTCGGCTGCAAGCTAGATGCAAAGGAGGATGCTCCAGAGGGCCAACAGCCTTAGTGAGAGCTGGTGCCGGGCAAAGGAGGGAACTCAACACCCCAGTGAAGCAGCCCCCACACTGGGCAGATCAGCCACAAGACAACTGTGAGATGGACGCTGACTGAACCCCCAGAGGGGCTGACAGCATTGCATGCCGCTGTTCAGACAGAAGCGGGAGTTGGCCACAGACAGGCTTCTGAAGGCAGGAGATCTGCCACCCTCCTTAGCTGGAGCTGGGGGCCCAGCCTGGCATTCCCAGAAGCACTGGTATCAGGCTTGGCATTCATTCTGCCATTTTCTCTTTTCAATTTGTTGCCAAGTACACTTTGCCCTGGTGACTGGCCCCAGCAGGACAGGCACTGCCAGATGCTCCCCATCAGGAACCAGCATCTGACCTTACAGCAGCAGCAGGAGCAGGAAATGCAGCTGCAGCACGGTCTAAAGGCAGAGCTCCTGCTGAGAGCTGCCGCAGGGCGTCTGGCTTGGGAAGTGCCAGGCATGTCTCTCGCATAGCAAAGCAGGCAGCGTGTCCACACCAGCTGTGAGCAGCAGCCCGAATACCCAGGCTATGCTCTCACCTGGCTGTCAGTGCATCCGCATTGCTGCCCATGCACTAGGACACAGGGGGCCTGGCACAGCCAAGCTGGGCTCCTCAAACCCAGCCGCCCCTAGGTTAGCTCCGCGGGCTGCACGAGTGCCCGTTCCCTAGCACGTTTCCTGGCCCTGGACCCACAGCAGAGCTAGGCAGCAGCACTGTTGTGACGCTGGCACTCAGGCAGCTCGCCAGTATGGTGGGCACCTGTTATTAATACTTGGCTTTTCATCAGAGACGCCACGCCCACCACAAACCAGCTACTCAGCCCCAGTGCCCCTCCTGGGGGGATGACTGGCCCCATGTGACAGAGGGGAGCAACTCAGCTGAGGTCGCCCAGGAGTCAGTTGGTGCTGCAGAGCCTGTCTCCTGGGCACTGTCAGCTTAGATGAGGGTTTTCATCGCATCACACACCCGTCGCTCGCCCAGCCCTTGCAGAGTGCAGAACTGGGTGCAGCTCTGCCAGACCTGGCCCAAAGCAACACGCTCAAGGCGAGAGTTAGCAGTGGACACAGGGGAGCAGCCTCTCGACTCTCACCTCTCAGGCTCTGGCCTTCAATCCCCTTCTGCCCCACCATTACTCAGGGTAACAGCTGCATCTCCCAGGCTCAGGGAATCCTGGCCTTTCATGTACACTGCCCCTACAAAGGCAGGTGAACAGCCAGGCCTTCATTGAAACCATGTAGGTCAAACCAAAGAGAAGGGAAAAGTATCTTTGAATTTTTGGCAAGCCTGAGAAAACTATTTGCTCCATGTCGGTTTGGTAATTTTCTGACAGAGGATCTCAGAGATCAATTTGGTTTTGGTGTAAAACATCTTGAATTAAGAGAAAATAGCGAGGACTCCTTGTGGCACCTTAGACGCTAACAAATTTATTTGGGCATAAGCTTTCATGGGCCATAACCCACTTCATTAGATGCAGGGAGTGAAAAATACAGTAAGCAGTATATATATGAAAAGATGGGAGTTGCCTTACCAAGTCAGGGGGTCAGTGCTAACAAGGCCAATTCAGTTAAGGTGGAAGTGGCCTATTCTCAGCAGCTGATTACTTTTGTAGTGCTAACGAGGCCAATGCAATCAAGGTGGACGTCGCCCATTTCCAACAGTTGACAAGAAGTTGTGAGTATCAGGAGAGGGAAAATTCCTTTTTGTAGTGACCCACTCATTCCCAGTCTTTATTCAGGCCTAATTTGATGGTGTCCAGTTTGCAAATTAATTCCAGTTCTGCAGTTTCTCATTGAAGTCTGTTTTTGAAGCAAATACTCACCAGCAACTACACACCACAAAACAAAAACACTAATCCAGGAACCAATCCCTGCAACAAACCCTGTTGCCAACTCTGTCCGCATATCTATTCAAGGGACACAATCATAGGACCTAACCACATCAGCCACACCATCAGGGGATAGTTCACTTGCACATCTACCAATGTGATATATGCCATCATGTGCCAGCAATGCCCCTCTGCCATATACATCGGTCAAACCAGACAGTCTCTATGCAAAAGAATAAATGGACACAAATCAGACATCAAGAATTGTAACATTCAAAAACCAGTAGCAGAACACTTCAATCTCCCTGGACATTCAATAACAGACTTAAAAGTGGCAATTCTTCAACAACAAAAATCTTCAAAAACAGACTTGAACGAGAAACTGCAGAACTGGAATTAATTTGCAAACTGGACACCATCAAATTAGGCCTGAATAAAGACTGGGAGTGGCTGGGTCACTACCAAAAGTAAAAACAACGAGGAGTCCTTGTGACACCTTAGAGACTAACAAATTTATTTGGGCATAAGCTTTCATGGGATATAACCCACTTCATCAGATGGGTTTTAGCCCACGAAAGCTTATGCCCTAATAAATCTGTTAGTTGCTAAGGTACCACAAGGACACCTTGTTGTTTTTGCTGATACAGACTAACATGGCTACCCCTCTGAAACTTGTCACCACTACAAAAAGTAATTTTCCCTCTGCTGATACTCACACCTTCTTATCAACTGTTGGAAATGGGAGACGTCCACCTTGATTGCATTGGCCTTGTTAGCACTGACCCCCAGCTTGGTAAGGCAACTTCCATCTTTTCATATATATAGTGCTTACTGTATTTTTCACTCCATGCATCTGATGAAGTGGGTTTTAGCCCATGAAAGCTTATGCCCAAATAAATTTGTTAGTCTCTAAGGTGCCACAAGGACTCCTCGTTGTTTTTGCTGATGCAGACTAATGCGGCTACCACTCTGAAACCTGAATTAAGAGAGAGGCAGAAACGGCCACTAGAGGGAGCCATGGAGATTGCACTCTTTGAATCCACAAAGAAAAATACACAGACATTTGAAAAGACCATGGGGCTAGGAAGAAGGGCCTTGGTAGGGCGTGAATATGATAATGACCCAGGCTTGGTCCTGTCATCCCCCTTGTTATCTTAATGCAAAGTGAAATGATGTGACATTGACCCTGGAACTAGATACAGGAGTGGCGATGCCAATGGTCGCTCAGGGGGTTATGTGGAAGTGTGAAAGGGAAAAGAGGACTTGTGTGCAGGTATTTTAGTTTGGTTAAGAGACCGAGCAAGAAACAGGCCAACCTTAACCCTAATAATGCGAGATTTGTAGAAGCGGGGTTTGTGCGAGGCGGATGGGAAAACTACAAGGGACCTTGCTTTAAGATAAGAATGAAATGCAATGTTGACTCAGGATAATGGGATGAAAAATGTATAAACAGGACACAGATATATGTAATGAAAGGGGATAAATATTGCTTTATATTGTTTGTACTTTGAAGATTTGCCTGAGGACAGACACTCTGTCCAATTGCTGTCATCCCTGAAATTGCATGAATAAACTGTCTCTGATTTGTTGTAAGAGTGAAGACGGAGTTTTCTTCCACAGTTACAAATCCCCTGGGGGATGATTGAGTGACACTGAGCTGCTTTTACAGAATTACAATACTGGGCAGACAGGAGTATTAGGCAGTCTCCCAGTCACTGCAATATATAAAGGTAGCTGTTCCCGATTAGAGTTAATTGTAATGGAAGGAAATGGTCCCCCACTGATGGGCAGAAAGTGGGTATCCAATGTTTGACTGGATTGGAGTGTGGTGCACCACATGCCAGACAGAGATGGGGAACAGAAAGAAAACTACAAAGCTGTATATAATACAGACATGGGATTGGTAGAAGGCACAGCAGCAAGGCTGGTTGCATCTGACAAGACCATTTCTAAACCCCTGAAGGCTAGACTGTGACAAAGTGGGAATTTTCTGTGATATTTTTTATTACGCCTATGTGTGCCTCAGTTTCCCCTATGAGCTACAGGGTTATCCTAGGGGGTAAAAAGGCTTGTTTGCTCTCTGAAGAGGCTTAGAGACTCTGGTGTGAATGGCTCCTAACTGTCTGGGGCTTGGGCCCCATATCAATGGAGTTCTCAATAAGACAATGGCAAACCCAGTCACAGAGACTTTGATAGCAATGACCATGGATGGCCCACCTCTCAGCAGGAAGCAAGCAGTGTTTGCCCAGCTGGAGAACAAAGGACTGGGGAGGTGCCAGGGGGTGATTAAGTGTTGGCTTCTGAGGGCTTCTGGGCACACACCTGAACTGGGACAGAGTGATCAGAGGGACAGCGCTTTGGGCTCTGTCCTGACCAGGATGGACTCTGCTGTAACGTCCTTTTCTCTGTGCTAGCCAAGGACTTCCTTTGCTGTGTTCCAGCTGGGTGTCCCTGTGGATGCTGCTGGAAGAGGAGCATTACTCCTTGAGATTGTACAAGTCTCCCTCAGAGATCTGCCTCAGTTGGACTTGCTGGGTGGCACACTCAGTGTGAAGCAGGGGTGCTGAAGGCCCAGAGGTCCAGCCTAAGGAGGCAATGAAGCCATGTGCTTTCCCTGGAGGAAGAGTGAGGTCACTAGGGGCCTGGCTCACTGAAGGAGTTCTCCCAGAGGCTGTTGCAAAGTTAGGCTCATAGCTCCGGTCCTGTGGATTGGTGACAGAGACCTGTGCCATATGCTCTGCGATAGACAGCAGAAAACCAAATGGAGAAATTGCAAAATGGTGTAAGTTCAAGATCATTGAATGGGCTGCCCCAGTTGTGTGTACCCCAAAGAGTGATGGCAGCAGACGAATTTGTGGGGACTATAACATCACCATAAACTCCGGGCTGAAAGTGGCCCTATATCCAATTGCTAAACTACAAGATTTATTTGCAGAACTGGCAGCAGGAGTGATGTTTCCCAGGCTAGACTTGTCTGAAGCCTACCAGCAGGGCGTGCTGGAACCAGATTAAAAAATATCTGACCTTGAAGCCACATAAGGGGCCATTGGGTGTGAAAGCTGACCTTATGACCCCCTTGCGGGGAGCTAGTGCACCTGCTGTGTATCGAAGAGTAACGGTCAGGCACGGCAGGGGGTGAATGGTGAGGACAGTTATTTTGATGACCTATTGATAACAGAGGAATTCAGAAGGGATAGAGGAGGTTCTACAGAGATTGTTAACTCTAATGCTATATTTTTGCAAAGATAAGTGTTTCAAAATCAGGTTACTCACTTGGAGCATTGTGGAGGTGGAGAAGGGTAAACCCGTTAAAAGAGAAGCCACTGAGAATGCACCAGTAGCACAGAATGTCTTGAACCTTAGATTGTTTCTGGCCACGTTAAATTGCTATGGAAGGCTACTTCCAAATGGAGCCACATTAAGCAGTCCGATGTCCGCGCTGTTATGGACAAATATGAAGCCAGTTTGGACAGAAAAGGAAAACAAGGGTTTTGAGGCCGCAAAAAAGAATCGGAGTCATTCCAGGCTCCTGGAATATTTCAGTCCGGGATCCCCTGGCACTGGTCTGTGAGTGAGGCCTCTTCTGTAGGCGCTGGGGCTGCCACTGCACACACTGGTAAAGATGGGAGTGAAAACCCCAGAGCATTCACTCCAGAATGTTCTCAAAGGCTGAGAGAAACTATTCACAGATAGAAAAAGAGGCTTTCGGCACCATTTTGGGGGTAATTAAACTCCATGAGGACGTGTTTAGACAAATGTTTGCCCTCATCACTGATCATAAACCCTAGGCCCAAAGGCAGGGGTTCCACTGCTAGAGGCAGCTGAGCTTCAGAGATGGGCTGTGATCTCGGCTGCCTATCGTAGGGTGTGCATCATACCCCATCAGAGGCGCTGTCCCATGTGTGTCTTTACACAGGGAAGCAGAGAGGAAAACCCTGTGTGTACAGTCTCTTGGCTCACCGCCCTATTACAGCTAAGGAAATTGCTCTGGAAACAACCACAGACCCCGCTTTAGTTAAGGTGATGCACTAAGCACTTTCAGGGTGGCCAAATCACACAATCAAAGAGCAACCTGGCCCTTGCTATTTCAGGAAAGTGGAGTTATCCATGGACAATGGTCGTTTGCCATGGTGCCCATTAGTAATAATACCCGAAAGCTTACAGAAAAGGCTGCTAGTGGAATTACATGAGCAGCACCAAGGGGTGGTAATAACGAAAGGGGAGGTGTGACATAGAGACTCCTTGGCAAAGGGTCCCCTGTTCTTTGCACACATCTCTCACCTCTGACCTGACAAACTCTCTACGCCAACCAGGACTTGCAGGATATTGCTCCATAAACAGTAACATATAAGGTATCTACAGAAAGCTCAGAACTTGTCAAGATTCATACTCATTACAAGACATACGTATGTACAGGTAATATTTAAGGAATAATGTATTAATATTGACAGCATGCTTTATAAATGTGGAGTAAAAGTCAGTCACCAGGGGATAATATGTCTCAGTGACGGCCTGTTTAAGCAGGAGAGAGTTGTACCTGCCCTGGTTGGCCGGTGATGTAATGCAAGGCTCAGTTGTCCAGCCTTGCTCCATCCCAAGACTATCCATGGAAAACCATCAGAGAGAACTGCAAGTAATCAAAACCTCTTGGAGGTAAAGAAAGGAACTTTACAACAGACAGGGGATCATCCAGTCTAGGAATAGAGACTGTGAAGCTGGCAGACCAGGTGTCAGCTCATGTCAAGGCCCCTAAGCCTCAACTGAACCCTGACAAAGACATATCTGGAACCAGTCTGGCTCGCCTGGGTGTTAGTGTTGTTAAACTAGGTATTAGGTTTGTGACACAGGGCCAGAAAGGGTTACACAACTAGCAGGCTGATTGACCCAGATTCAACCTTTAAAGACATATTAGTAGATAATGATTGTGTTTTTTGTCTGTTTACATATTGTTAGAGTTTGACAATGTAAGCAAATGGTTCCTGTCTATCGCTGGATTCTGTTAATTCAGAGATCAAAAGGAAATGTTAACATTTAGATTAATTGTGAATGTAGTAATATCATCGTCCTTATTTCTCTTTGAAGTTTGTGGTAAACTACCTGTAAATGGCTGAAGATGGGCAGTTGCCTTATGTTAATCCATGTAGCTAATTATCGGTGATGCTTAGGAAATAGGAGGTCTCCTTCAAAGCTAGGATAATTGCCTATTGTTCACCCAAGGACTGCACGCTGTCAAGAGGCTGCTAGAAAACTATAAAAAGAACTCTAGGGCCCTGATCCTATCATCTCTGATCTGCTTAAGCTTCATCAGGGGAAGTTTGAGTCACAAGAATGAGGTCTCCAGTCCCACCTGAATCACCCTGATATTGGACGTTGGACTGCCACACATGGACTAATTCTGAAAGTACTTTTTTCAACTCTAAAGCTCACCATCTCTACTATGAAACTGATCTAAGAACTCTATTCATATCTGTATGTGTAATGATCTCTACCCGATACTCTCTCCTTTCTTTTTTAATAAATTTTAGTTTGGTTGATAAGAATTGGCTGTAAGCGTGGATTTGGGTAAGATCTGAAATATTCATTAACTTGGTGGGTAATGTGTCCGATCCTTTGGGACTGGTAGAACTTTTTATATAATTAACAAGATTTTCAGTAATCCTCATCATATTTTACTTGGCTGTCTGGGTGGGAGCTGAAGGCTGGGTTGCTATAAGGGAACTGTATTTCTGGCTTCTGGGTAACCAGTAAGGTATTGGGGAAGCTGTTTTGTTGCTGGCTTGGTGAATCTAAGTATTAGAATAACTGCCACTTTAATGTATTCTAAGAAGGTCTCTGTCTAAAAGATCTCTGGCTGTGCTATGCAGGACAGACTGACTGAACACAGTGGTTCCTTCTGGCCTTGAAATCTATGACTCTATAACCCATTAGATCCCACTCCCCTCCCAGAGCCAGAAATAGAACCCAGGAGTCCTGCCGCCCAGCCGTTGGCTGTGACCGCTGTCTCTCCTCCCCAAGACAGAGGCAAAACCCAAGACTCCTGAGACCCAATATCCTGCTGCTGTCTAATAAATAGCTGTGTAACCCATCATCAAAGTGAGTGCCACCCCACACCCCAGTAGGCTCACATGGGCGGGGTCGGGGGCTAATCCCTGGCCCTTTTGCCCAGGCAGCATAGCTGGGGCTGGGCTCCTACCCACATGGTTTAGAAGCAGCTACACACAGGATTTCTGTTATTCTGGTTTTATTTTTCAGCCGCTGGGTTATTTTAGCACCACCCATTGGCCGGTTCAAATGCCTGGAGCTGCCGGTCCTGGTGCGCTGGGCAACCCGGACCAAGGTTCCCTGCTGCAGATGGCGTTACTCCATATGGATGCTGCTGTCACACCCAGCAGGCAGAGAAGACGAGGGGTGTGACGTTATTGACGTGAACTGTTACAGTATAGATCATTGTTGCAACCAAGGTCCTATAGTTGCACCAAATCTTGTACAGAGGTGTCTAGTAAGGTGTCTATGAAAAGGTTGTAATTTGCTGGTTATGATTATGCTGTCTGTATGTGTGTATCATTTTTGTATTTGAAGTTATGAATATTGGCTATGTACTTGTATCTCAATGTGTTTGATTCTAAGTAGCATCAGTGAAGCATTCAGTTGGCTTCTTGAGAAAGAACTGTTCTGCGTAAGTGTCCCATCAGGAAACACTTAACTGACACTGGACCTTGGGAGACTCCAATCCACATCTGAGGAGCCTTCCTGGGAACGTTCAAGGTAGCATGTGAGCAATGGCTGCCGCCGGCAAACTGAGTCATGCATGGACATGTACTTGCCCACATGACTCCAAACTCCATCTTGTTGCTGTGATTTTCCACAGAAAGAACAAATGGGTCCTTCCACATGGCAGAGGATATAAAAGGCCCTGGAAACCCCTCCATTTTGTCTTCAGTCCTGCTTCTGACCTCTGGAGGAACTGTGCTTGAACCTGAAGCTCTGAACATAGGACAGAGCAACCCATCCAAGCTGGGATGTTTGTAGTCCAGAGACTTGATTGGTTTAAATCAGCAGTAATCCCATCAAGCCTGAACTAAGAACTTTGCAATTGTTGTATGTATTTGATTCCATTTGACCAATTTTAACTCTCATCTATATTTCTTTCTTTTTATGAATAAACCTTTAGATTTTAGATTCTAAAGGATTGGCAACAGCGTGATTTGTGGGTAAGATCTGACTGGTACATTGACCTGGGTCCGGGGTTTGGTCCTTTGGGATTGGGAGAACCTTTTTCCTGTTACTGGGGTATTGGTTTTCATAACCATTCATCCCCATAAGGAGCGGTGCTGGTGGTAATAGTGGGAAACTGGAGCGTCTGACTTCTGGTTAGCCAGTGGGATAAAACTGAAGTCCTCTCCATTTGGCTGGTTTCGTGGGCCTTAGTAGTAAAGGACCCCCAGCCTTGGGCTGTGACTGCCCTGCTCTAAGCAATTTGTCCGGAATTGATACTCTCTGTAGTGTC
Organism: Chelonia mydas; assembly: GCF_015237465.2. Taxonomy (NCBI): domain Eukaryota; kingdom Metazoa; phylum Chordata; order Testudines; family Cheloniidae; genus Chelonia; species Chelonia mydas. The sequence goes on from NC_051260.2 coordinate 12,372,850, forward strand.
CCGTCAAAGGCTGCTTTGTTACAAGGGGGTGGTGATAACACACAGAACTGGGCACTGAGACCTGGGCCCTTGCTGCCCCTCGCCCCGCTCAGTTGCCCAGAGTTTCCCTGCTAGTGACTGGGCGCTAGCCTAGGGGTCACAGCAGGCAGAGGTGGGTTAAAATTTATTGAGGCCCTGGGCACAAAGAACATTTGGGCCCCCACTCCATTAAAACACAAATGTATCAAAATGTATTAATACAAAGACTCCATTCACTCTTTACACAACGCATTATTAATGAAGCAAACCAGTCCATGATGTCTAAATAAACTACTCAATTTTTCCACATAGAAAATGAATACAGCTAGATATCACTACACAAAGGTGTTCACTGCGACTTTGGACAACACCGATGTTACAAGAATCGGTCGTTCACAGGTCAACAAGCAGTTCTTTCATCTCCCCCAATTTTCTTAAGCCTGACGGTTACGCAGGGGCCCCTCGCCAGCGGCAGTGACTCTTGCTGGTGGCCACTCTGACACTTGTTCCTAAAATACTTAATTAACTTTAAGAAAAAAAACAAACAAATATGCACATACACACACGTCCAAATCAGTGTAATTTATTTACGTAGGGTTTGGGGTTTTTTTGCAGACTGAATAATAAAAATAAAGTACAGTTTTCTCTATTCTTTACTGGCCCTAAACAGAATAGAAACGCAAACAAACGTGCTTTGCATGTTCTTGTCTTTTTTGTTGTAGTTTCTTTTGCTTTTTTGGTTGCTTTGGTTATTTTTAGCCTTGAGAGCTAGTAAATCTGCTGCCGTGAAAAGTGATACTTGTATGTTAATATCACTTTTCACAGCCTCCCAGCTAGCTACTAAGTCTGCTGTGAAAAGTGACATTACCAAACATACAAATATCACTTTTCACAGCACTTACACAGCCCTGGCAAGCCCGGAGACAAATTAAACCCTGGATGGGGAGATGGATATGGAAGCAGTGGGGGCCCAGGGCACTGGGGGGAATGAATAGGGAGCTGGTGGAGGCAATGGGGGACTGTGGGGGTGGGAGTGGCAGCAGGGGCCAGAGTTGATGGTGGAGAGGGGGGAGCTGGGGGCCTGCACCTGCTGCTGCATGGCCAGGAGCCAGAGCCAGAGAGCCCAAAAACCCGGGGCTGGAGGAGGCAGAGTGGGCTTGGGCAAAGGGGGGGTTGGCGAGCCTGGGGCTGGTGCTTGCTGCCTCACAGCTGGGGACCAGAGCCAGAAGACCCATGGCCAGATCCTGGGGCCTGAAGCCCTGTGGCCAAGGAATGGAGCACACGGTTGAAGTCTGGGGCTCGAGGAGGCAGCGGGGACTGGGGAGATGGCGCGGGGGGGGGGGGGGGGGGGTGGGCCTGGGGCTGGAGCCTGCCGCCATGTGGCCAGGGGACAGAACCCAAAGCTCAGTGGCCAGATTCCAGGGCCAGATCCTGAAACCCCGAGGCCAGATCCCAAAGCCTCGTGGCCTCGACCCTGCAGCAGGGGCCTTGGACTTTGCCATGCTCCGGAACCAACTTAGAAATATCATGAAACCAACTGTCCCCCAGCTCCAGGTCCATCTGCCCCAGCAGCCACATATGGCCCCCTGCTCGCTCTCTCAACCATTGTTTGTCTCTTTGAGCCATGAGTTCCCTGTGGGAGGGAGTGGGTCCCTGCTGGGTCTGCAGCCAGCCCTCCCGGGCACGGTCTGGCGATACACACACACACACACAATGGGGAATTGTATGTGTGTGTGAGTAACAAAGGCTTCCCTGCCCCAACTCCCCCAGGTGACTGCAGGCAGCAGGTTGCGATTGCTGGGCAGCTGCCCCCTGGATTGCTGCCCTACCCCAAAGCCACCTACAGCAGAGTGAGAAATGGCCTTTGCCAGCGCTCACCTGGGCCACTGGGGGCCCCTCAGGAAGATCGGCCAGAGCACTGAGCCACCTGCCCGCAGGCCTCTCAGCTGTTCATGCCCCAGGCCAGGCAGGTGGATTGATGAGTGCAGGAGTGGGGGGAGCAGGACAGAGCAGGAGGGAAGATGCCTACCCTCCGGGGAAGAGGAGTGAGAGACAGACCAGACCCTCAGCTCCAGACAGCAGCATCGGGGCACAGGTGGGCTGGCGAGAAAGCAGGGGCTGATCCACTAACAAGCCCATAGCATTTAGGGTTATTGAGCACGTGTTCTTAGATGCCCCACCATAAGTATGTGGCACTTCACCCCCCAACTGCATTTACCCTCATCCCCTGTGGGCAGGGCCATTAGCCCCATTGCACTGATGGGAGTTGAGGGCCAGAGGCTGAGTGACTTTCCCAAGGCCACACAGGGAGCCTGTGGTAGAGCGGGGAATTGAACATGGGTCTCCCACATCCTAAACTAGTGGCCAGACAGCTTGGCACCCTGCCTCTGGCCAGTGGGAGCAGGGAACGCAGGCCAAGGGGTCGCCCAGGCTGTGAGCGGGCAGGGCCGGGAGCCAGGCTGCTTGGCTCCATTTCTAGCTCTGACATTGAGTCACCAGGTGGCCGCGGGCATCCAGCGGGGCTGGGGAGAGGCACTTGTCACCCTGCCTCCCAGGGGCAGGTAGGGGAGGGCTAAGCAGCTGGTGTCTGAAAGGAGCCTGCAGCACCTGAGGGGCCCCATGCCCGGACCCCACAGCGCCTCCTTTGGTACAGAGGGCTGGTCTAGATTAGAGGAGAGAGCTGGCCCCACCATGATCCCCACCTGGTCCTCCACTCAGCAGGCCCCTGAGCTGTGCGGAGCAGGCTGGATCCCCGCAGCAGGCGGGAGTGCACGGCCCTAGGAGTGCGGTGCGGGGGGCCGGCTCTCACGGCTGGGCCCCAGCGGCTCCAGGTGCAGCCACAGCCCGTTCTCGCTGCGCAGGATCAGCTCAGGCTTGCGCCGCACAGGCCTGCTCTCGTCCAGCCGCAGGGCGAAGCGCAGCAGGGTCAGCGCCAGCACCACCTTCATCTCCGCCATGGCGAAGTTCTGCCCGATGCAGTTCCTGCGAGAAAGCCAGGGGTGTCAGCCGGTGCTCTTCGCCTGGAAACCAAACCCCATGTGAGGGCAGGGACAGACACCCCAGAACCCACTGCCTGCAGGGACAGACAGATGCTGGGGGGAGCCCACCCCCCTGTGGGAGAAGGGACAGATCCTCAGCAATAACAGCTGACCCCAACACTGACCAGAGGCCACCTCCTGCGTATCCCACAATGCTTCACTGCAGCCAGGGAGCCGCTTGCTGGTGGGCAGCTGGGGTTGGGGGAGGGGGCAGTTCGTGCGGCGAGGGGCTCTGAGCCCGGCAGGCAGGTTACCTGGGTCCAGCAGAGAAGGGCATGAAGGCCAGTGGGGGCTGGTTCTTGGAGTTCTCTGGGTCGAAGCGGTGTGGGTTATAGACCTGGAGCAGCAACCACAAGGCACGGTGAGGGGAGCGAGGGCGAAGGGTGGGGTGTGGGGCTGGTCCCTGAGCCAAGGGGGAGCAAAGGCAGCCCCTCTCCGGGTGCAGCTTGGGCACCAGGCTCCCCAAGAGTGAGCTTCCGACTGGGGCCATGTGCTGGCAGCGGGGATGGTTCTGCCTCCACCCAGCACTCAGTGACCCAGCCCCACCCAGTGTGAATGGGGGTGCGACCCTCACTCCCCTCTAGGCGAGCTGGGGGGGGAGGAGGAGCTTCCTCTCTGGGGAGGGTCACTGGGAATAGGAAGCTGCTACTTTGATGGCACTTCAGCACCCCCTAGTGCCACGCTGGGGCATTGGGTCAGCAATGACTCCGAGGGGACAGTGCCCCTACCAAGCCCCACAATCCCACTCTCTGCAGCACAGCGCCCCCTGGTGCCATGCTGAAGGTGGCCGTGGGGTGGAGTAGAGCCAAAGGGGCAGAACAGAGTGACCAGTGGTACCTGGGGCTCCGGCCAGACAGCAGGATTGTGATGCGTCCCATAGATACTGATCAGACAGACGTTCCCTGCCAGAGAGGAAACTGCCTCATTAGAGACAGGAAAGGGAGGAGGAGGGGAGGGGTTGCGCGCTACAGGGGTTATGGGCCCAGTTCCGGTGCCATGCCCCTGGCTGGGGGGCAGGGAAGAAGGCTGGTACCTTTGGGTAGGACACGTCCGTCAGGCAGTTTGATGTCCTCGGTGCAGCGCCGGGACACGGCCGTGACGGGCGGGTGCAGGCGCAGACTCTCCTTGATGCACATGGTGGAGAAGGGCATCTGGGACAGGTCCTCCCTGCAGAGAGCAGAGCTTAGCGCTGGCCCCAGAGGTGGATGCATGAGAGGCCCAGTGTGAGCCCATGAGCCAGACAATGGGGCTGGGACAGACTCGCATAGGCATGGAGCTGGCACTGAGGGGACAAACAACACCGTGACGGGGGGGGGGAGCATGCACATCTGAGTGGCAGGGTCCTTGGGCATCCAGGGCGGGACATGCAAAACCCAGAGCAGCAGGGCCCTCGGGCACTGGGGAGCAGCCTAGGCCCATCTTGCAGGGGAAGCCCTCCAGTTTGTGGGGCTGGCAGAGTGCTAGGCATAGACTGGTGGGGAGGGGAGGGCAGCGGCTGGGCTAACCCTCACAGGTGGGGTGGGGGCTGTGCTGGAACTAAAGGGGGTGGAAGTGGGGGTACTGGGGGTCAGCACTGCACTGGACAGTGCCAGCACTGCAGCTGAAGCAGCCGTCTCACCATTCAACCTCCTCCGACTCCTTGTCCCGCATTAAGTCCTTGATCTCCTCCCGGCAGCGCTCCTGGTACTCGGGGTGACAGGCCAGGTTATACAGCACCCAGGAGAGGCCGCTGGCTGTGGTGTCGTGGCCTGCAGAGAGAGGCCAGCGCAGCGTGAGAGCCGCGGGGGCAGAGAGGGACCGTGGAGAGTCCGGGGCTGGAGGGACCCTCCCCCTGCCAGCACCTCCTCCGGGGCCTTCCTCCCCATGACTCTCTGGCAGTGCCAGCTGGGAACTCCAGGCCCCTCGTGCCTGCGGGGCAAATGGGGTGACTCTGAGCATCTGTCTCCACTACCACCACCTCCTCCGTTGCTGGGACTGTCTGGCAGTGCCCAGGGGCAGATCTGTCTTAGCCCCATTTCACAGAAAGGCACACCCAGGTCACTCAGAGCCAGGGACTGAACCCAGCTCTCCTGCCCTCCCCCCAGAACCATGTCATCTGCGGAGACGCCATCCTCCCACATGAGGCTGTGAGGTCAGCAGGAGAGCCCCCCACCTCCTCTCCAGGGGGGCTCCTCACCCTCAAACATGAAGGTGTCGGCCTCAGCTGCGATGTCCTCGTCTGACAGGTCCTGGCCGTCCTCATCCTGCACAAAGCACACACTGCTGGACGGGTAACCTGCTCCCCGTGACTCAGGGACCCCAGCCCCACCGGCCCACGCCTCCCCCACTTCAGAGCCTGGGAGGATGGGACATCTTGGGGTGGAGTGAGCTTGGCCATCTCCCCTCCACCCAGCCCAGGGAAAGAGGCAGTCCCTGCCCTGCCCCACAGCCCCAGGCCCCAAGGTGGGCTCCCCCCTTCCCCCATGCCCAGCCTGGCTCTGGTGTTAGAGCTCCCCAGAGGTGCCAGCCCCATGTCGCCAAGTGCAGTTCATATTGCTCCACGCTGAGCATGCTGGGAAGGCAGCTCTGGCTGGGCCGCCCCAGAGAGCTGGGCCAGGGGGCAAGTCCTGGTGTGACAGACATCACACAGCACCTTCCACCTGGCTCCCCAGGACTCTCTGGCAGTGCCAAATGGGAACTCCAGGTCCTGCCCTGGACATCAACGAACCCCCACGCTCCCGAGGGCAGGATCTCCCGCTGTGTCCCCTTGGCCAATCGCAGGACATCTGTGACCTCCCCCACCCCCATGGGGCAGGGCCCCCCACCATGTTACCTTGGCCAGGAGCAGGATGTCAATGAAGTCCACCGTCCTGCCCTGCTTGGATTTGAGCCAGGCCTCCCTGCCCAGGCGGCTCAGGGCCTGGTGGCGCCGCTGCACCACGTCGGCCGTGAAGCGGTGCACGGTGTCGCAGGCGCGCCGGAAGCGCTGCCCGTCGGGTGACAGGCGGTACAGGAAGTCGCAGTGCAGGAGCAAGCGGTGCTGGCGTCGCACCACCAGGGAGCTGAGCTCCAGGATGGCTGCAATGTAGTCACTGGGTGTCCTGCAACACAACAGGCCAGCATGTGCCTGACAGGCCGGGGCGGGGGCGCCCTGATCAGAGCTGGGGGATCCCCGCGGGCTGGGCCTCGCCACAGAGCGATGGCGTGATCTCCCAGCCACGGGATCTCCGGGCTGGCCGGCAGGGAAGGGACCAAGCTTGGGTGCCTCTGGCTGCTGCTGCGGCTCAGCCAATGTGGGACGGTGACAAATGACCAGAAAGGGTTAAGCATCCTGCAGGACAAATGACTCAGATTGAACCCTTAAAAACATATGGGGAGATTACGTTTGTGGTTTTGGGTATTTACGTACATATTAGTAGAGGTCAACAATGTAATCAAACGGTCCCTGTCCATGCTGTATTCGGTTAATTCAGAGATCAAAAGAACATCAATGAACTGTAAACGCAGGATATCGTCGCTGTATTCCTCTCTCTTTGAAATGTATAGCCAATCATCTGCGACTGGTGGAAAAACCGGCAACTGCCTTGTGTTACTTCGTGTAGCTAATTACCGGTGATGGACCTACTTCAAAGTCGCCCCGATTGCCTATTGTTGGCCTAAGGACTCCGGCCTGTCAAAGAAGGCCTGGAGTTGTATAAAAGACCCTTGGGTCCTGATCCTGTTTATCTCAGATCTGCTTGAGGCTTCATGCAGGGGAAGCCTAAGCCACAAGGACTGAGATCCCAGTTCTGACTGGACCGCCCTGAATATAAACACTGGACTATAACCAATGGACTATTTCTGAAAGAACTCTTTGCCTCTACAAAGCTCTCCATCTCGGCTATAAATCTGAACCTCAAGAATTATACTCATGTCTGTAAGTGCACCAGTGCAGTAAAACAGGTACAAGCTGCCGACGAGGGCCCTGCAGTACATGTATAAACTGGGGGCAGGAGGGTTCTGGGGTGATGGGACTGAGGCGAGGAGCTTCCTGGCAGCAAGAGGCATGCAACAGCAGGATCATCCCCCAAGAGAGTCACAGCACAGCCATGCCGACCCCACAGGCGTTAGCAGACAGACCTGCGAGTGCAAGCACCAAGCACCAGCCTCCGCGCAGTGAGCTGAAGGAGCTCCACCCCCAGTGCTGACCAGGGCCTGGAGCAGCCACTATAGCAACCCCCCAATGCCTCCAGACACCCCACTGGAGAGCCCCTGCCCAGGCCTGCAGTAACACCCTCCCCTCCCTGGGATCTCCAGTTCAGGGACCCATTCTGTGAATCTGGCCAGGCTCACTGGGGCCGGGCCGGGCCGGGCCAGGCCAGGCCAGGAAGGGAGGGAGGGACCCTGCAGCCCATTCTCCCCACTCTGACCTCCCCCAGTGAGGGGGCTCCCACCCTCGGGTCAGCACGGGGCCCTGCTGGGGGAGCTGCCCCCACGTCACTCACTCCTGGCAGTTGCTGTTGTAGCCGAAGACGCATTTCTGCAAACTGTCCAGGGCCATGAGGCTGATCTGACCAAACATGTCCAGGGAGGTGGAGCCTGACGCCACCAGCCGGCGCCACTTGGCCTGTGGGGGAACAGTGCCCGTGAGAGCCGACTCCGAGCAGCTGCCTGCAGGGACAGCACTGCGGAGCCCAGTGCCCATGCAATGCGGGTGGGCCAGCGTCAGAGACAGGAAAACAGACAGGGGAGGAGGCTAGTGGACTGGTGCAGTGACAGGGCTGGGCATGTGGTGGGGGCAGGTGGGTGGGCAGGGTATCGGTGCAGTATATGCTTGGGGGGCGGTGCAGGGCCAGAGGCACAGTGTAGTGATGGTACAGCATATTGCGTAGGGTGTGGGGGAGGCATGGGGAGGGCAGGCTGCTGGTTCCACATATGCCAAGGGAGGAAGGCACTAGTGCAGCGTGTGCCATGGGGGGAGGGTCATGGGCAGGCTGGGGTTTGCAGCGTGCCAGGGCAGTGTATGCAGTGGGGGGGAGGGTCCCAGGCAGGCTGGCAGATGCCAGGGTAGCATGTGCCATGGGGGGGAGGGTCCCAGGCAGGCTGGGGGGTGGCATGGTGCCAGGGCAGTGTGTGCCATGGGGGGAGGGTCACAGGCAGGCTGGGATTTGAAGGGTGCCAGGGAACTGTGTGCCATGGGGGCGGGTCCTGGGCAGGCTGGGGGTGGCAGGGCAGCGTGTGCCATTGGGGGGAGGGTCACGGGCAGGCTGTTGAAGGGTGCCAGGGCAGCGTGTGCCATGGGGGGGAGGGTCCCAGGCAGGCTGGCAGGTGCCAGGGCAGTGTGTGCCATTGGGGGGAGGGTACACGGGCAGCCTGGGGGGTGGCATGGTGCCAGGGCAGTGTGTGCCATGGCAGGAGGGTCATGGGCAGGCTGGGATTTGAAGGGTGCCAGGGCACTGTGTGCCGCGGGGGGGAGGGTCCCGGGCAGGCTGGCGGGTGCCAGGGCAGTGTGTGCCGTGGGGGGGAGGGTCCCGGGCAGGCTGGCGGGTGCCAGGGCAGTGTGTGCCGTGGGAGGGGCCAGAGGCACAGGCATGGATTTGGTGCCATGACGGGAGGGGGTTACTCACATGCATGATGTCAGTGCTCTGGTTGAAGATCTTCATGTAGGGCTTCAGGATGTCGAAGTGGAAGGCTGGCGTCAGCATGCGCCGGTGCCGCACCCATTTCGGACCATTGCTCAGCAGCAAACCGTCCCCTGACATGACAGGCACTCAGCTCAGAGCCCTGGCAGAGATCCCGCAGCCCAGGCCCCCTGCAGCCCGCTGGGTCACAGCCAGCTGGGGTGCTCAGCGAGCATCAACCTTCCTGGTGCATGTTGGGCAGGCACGAGAGTGCGTGCACGTGTGCAATGCGTGCATGGGTGGGGGTGAGAGTGAAGCATATGTGTGTGTGTTTGTGGGGGCACATGTGGGCATGAACATGCAGGTGCATGCGTGTGTGTACGTGCAGGTGCATGGTGGTATGTGCATAGAGGTACGTGCGCATGTGAAGGCGTGTGTGTGATCCTGGGCACACCCATGTGCTGGTGCTCACGGCTATGGCACGAGTAGCTCCAGCTCCACACTGACATAAGAATGGACAGACTGGATCAGCCCAATGGTCCATCCAGCCCAGTGTCCTGTCTGCCAACAGTGGCCATATCCCTCCTTTGTCGTCTCTTTTCCAAGCTGAAAAATCTTTCCTCATATGGAACCTGTTCCATACCCCTAATCATTTTTGTTGCCCTTTTATGAACCTTTTCCACGTCCAATATATCTTTTTTGAGATGGAGCAACCACACTTGCATGCAGTATTCAAGATGTGGGGGTACCATGCATTTATATAGAGACAATATGATATTTTTCTGCATTAGTATCTCTCCCTTTTCTAATGGTTCCCAACATTCAGTTCGCTTCTCTGACTGTCGCAGCACATTGAGTGAATGTTTTCAGATAACTATCCACAATGACTCCAAGATCTCTTTCTTGAGTGGTAACAGCTGATTCAGGCCCCATCATTATTTATGTATAGTTGGGATTATGTTTTCCAATGTGCGTTACTTTGCATTTATCAGCATTGAATTTCATCTGCCATTTTCTTGCCCAGTCACCCAGTTTGGAGAGATCCTTTTGAAACTCTTTGCAGTCTGCTTTGGACTTATCCTGAGTGGTTTTGTATCATCTGTAAATTCTGTCACCTGTTTACCCCCTTTTCCAGATCATTTATGAATATGTTGAATGGGACTGGTCCCAGTACAGACCCCTGGGGGACACCACTATTACCTCTCTCCATTCTGAAAACTGACCATTTATTCCCACCCTTTGTTTCCAGTCTTTTAACCAGTTACTGATCCAGAAAGGACCTTCCCTCTTATCCCACGATAGCTTACTTTGCTTAAGAGCCTTTGGTGTAGGAACTTGGTGAGCCACCACCCTTCCCTTGGTCAGTCAGGGACTGCGATGAGGTAATGCTCACCTGACCCTGAAGGATCAGGGTGGGGGGGCATAACCAAGAGGGAAGAAAGAACATGATAAAAGGGAGAGATGTTTGCCATGGTCTTCTTCTCTCTTCCACCTCCATCTACAGACCTCACCAAGCCACTGAAGCACTGATCAAAGGGGAGAGCCTGGCTGAAGGACAACCAGCTAGCCTGTGGCGAGAAGCATCTAAATTTGTAAGGACACTAAAAGTGTTAAGATCAGCTTAGAATGTGTTTTGCTTTCATTTCGTTTGACCAAATCCGACTTGTTTTGCTTTGACTTATAAATCACTTAAATCTATCTTTGTAGTCAATAAATCTCTTTGTTTATTCTACCTGACGCAGTGCATCTGGTTTGAAGTATGTCAGAGACTCCCCTTGGGAGAACAAGCCTGGTAAATATCAATTTCTTTGTTAAATTGATGAAGTCTCATAAGTTTGCAGCGGACATAACTGGACACTGCAAGACGGAGGTTCCTAGGGTTGTGTCTGGGACCAGAGATATTGGCTAGTGTCACTCGGTTGCACAGACCAAGGAGCAGCTTACATGCCAGGGGCTGTGCGTGAACAGCCCCGGAGTGGGGGTTCTCATAGAAGAGCAGGGTAAGACTGGCTCCCAGAGTCAAGGATTGGAGTGACCTAGCTGATCATCGGTCCAGATAACACCAGAGGGGAACATCACACCCTCCATTCCCCACAAGCCCCTCCCCTGGGGTCCGGGCCCCATGACACCAAGCACAACAGATCCAAGCCCAGAAGAAAGGGCACTCACCCAGCCAGGGCTTCAGGAAGCCGTAGAACAGGTAGTCCTTGGGTGCAATGGCAACTGTGGGGGAGACCAGAGCCGGGCAGGCCCAGGGGTTAGTGCTGAGACACACATGGCTCGGGGGTGCAGAGATGCGACACACCTGGGGTTTAGTGCTGAGACACACACACACGGCAGAGTGGAACAGAGATGGGCGCAACCCGGTGTTAGTGCTCAGACACACACGGCACTGGGGGCGGTAATGGGGTGCACCCTGGCGTTAGCGCTCACACACACATACACAGTATAGGACACAGGGAAGGAGTGCAGGACTACTGTTATCAGAGCCCCGGCTGGAGCTGCAGCACCTACGGGCCCCCTTTTGGTCTGGAAAGGGGCAGCTGCAGGAATGTGGGTCTGTCCAGTGCCCGCCTACTCCACAGGCTGTTTCCTAAGGAGCCTTGGCGCATCGCCCTGTGAAAGCGGCCCCCATCAGACAAGGCAGAACCCTGCTGGACACCCTGCTCCAGGCTCCACCCTAGCAGCCAGGAGGGCGGCTGCTGGGGCAACAGGACAGGCTCAGTGAACAGCGTGAAGGAGCCACACGACAGGGACCAGGAGCTGAGCCACCAGGCCCCTCACGCGGAGCAGGCTCGCTCTGAGCGAGTCACAGACAGGTAGGAGGACATGGGGGGCAAGCAGCATCCGCAGCCTGGGCCGGGCCTGCAGCGCGACAGAGACTCCTCCTGGGGCAGTGCCTGTGACCCACGGACCGTGTGAGCTTGGCAGTCACGTGGGGCCTTCACAATAGAGAGCTTGGCATCTTTAAAACTCCCTATTAGCTGTATTCCCTGGCTCTGCGAGCAGAGTAGGGATCCTGTGGCTACAGCAGGGTCTGGAGGGGGCTGGGAGCCAGGACTCCTGGGTTCTATTCCTGTCTCTTACATGGACATGCTGTGTGAGTCCCCTGCCCCCTCCGTACCTCAGTGACTCCCTACCTCGCAGGGCTGGCACTCGGGTGGGTGGCACGGGAGACGGGCAAAGGTGGCTTGGCAGGCCCAGCTCCCTGAGACTGAGCTGGCCACAGCTGCTCCTCTCCCTGGGTCAGCCAGAGACAATAGGGGCAGAAACTGCCCCCCCTGCACCACCAGCCCCAGGACCACCCCCAATCTGCACCATTCTCCAGATTCCCCCACCCCCAACATCCCACTAGCCTCACGGCCATGCACCCCCACAACAGTATCAGCCTCACACTCTCTGCTGCTCCCCATAGGCCCCCCCAAGAACATTGGCCATTTGGTCCTTATGACTCCCCCTGACCTGTTTCTCCCCCGGACCACCTCCCTCATTGTCCCCTTCACCCCACAGCCCTGCCGTGCCCCCTTTGGGACCATGGACTGAGCTGATGAAGGGCGTAAGATGTCCCTGAGCCGGCTGGATGCTATCAGATCCCCCACTCGCCTATCACCAGCCAGGGATGCCGGCAGGGCTTCAATGAACCTTCGCTCCCATGGGTCACTGGCCCAGAGGCTGACGGCAGCTCCAGCTGGGCTTCAGCCAGAGGGACGTGCTCCTCTCAGGACGCTAAGGGATGGCTACAGCCTCTGCCCTAACTCCTCTGGGGCCAGGGGGACTCACTAAGGACCCTGGGTTGGCAGCACCCAGCCAGACAAGCAGCCCAATGAACAGCCACCTGCCGAGCTGAGCTCAGCCCGAGACCTGATCCCTTCCCCCAGCCCCGACAGCCAGGCAGCTTCCTCCTCAGCCACGTGGAGGAGAGCTGGTCTCAGCAGCCAGTCCTCCTGGCCGGGGGCTTTTCTAGGGAGCAGCTGCCCTCTCACCACTGGGCCCATGTCCCCAGAGGTCCCGTCATGGCGGGTGCAGCACACATAACATCGAGAGCTCCAGGCGCCTGCTGGGAATCCAACCCTCCTGAGCCCCAGGACAGACAGAGAGACAGACAGACACACAAACTCCAGGCGCTGGGGCCACCCTCACTACCTGACTCCAGCAACACGGGTTTAACGGCCTCTGGGTGGAAGAGCCGGAGAATGGGAAACCAGGGCCCAAACCACCAAAGGCAGGAGTGGCTGTAGCGCCCGACGAGCTCATCTACGTACTGCATCCCCTCCTCCGTGTTCTGACCCTACAACGAGGAGCCATGGGTTAGCCACGGGCCAGCTGGGACTCCGGCCACGTCTCCGGCCAGGGCGACATGCTGGGCCCAGCGCCCGACTCAGCCCACTGCAGGAGCGGCAGCTCCCCAAGCAGACCCACTGCTGGCTGCTCCCAGAGCGCCTCTGGCTTCATTTCTAATGGGGGAGTGGGGGCTGCCCTCACCTGGCAGTCGGTTGGATGGGGCCACTTGGGGCTCCCTGTGTTACTGCAAACATGGCTCCCAGCCATTCTCCGTGCAGAGGTGAACCCGGGGGCTCAGTGGGCAGCAAGCATGAGCCCTCAGCCCCAGCATGAACTGGCTACATGCATTCACACAGCCCCAGCACTGCATCCCCGCCCTGCGCTTCTCTGCTATCCAGCTGAGCTGAGCAGGAGACTGAGGGCTCCTGAGCCCCGAAGCACCTCTGTCCTGGCCCCGTGACATCCAACTCTGCTCCAGGGAGCAACGCTCATTGCTCAGACCCAGCTGCTGGCTTTGAGGACTAAAGCCAGACTTCCCCTCTCTGTGTCCTGCCAAGCCCGCCTGGCACTGGGGGAGGGAGCTGGACTCTGTTCCTGCTGCTGCATCAGCAACGGGATTGTTTACAAAGTTCCCGCAGACTGCACTGGGTTCCTGGGCACAGTGAGTCATGCAAAGGGCTGGCGGGGTGGGGCTGGATGCTAGGCTGGTGGGGAGGGGCAGCATTTCTATTTGTTGCTTTAGCTCTGGACTCAGGGCCCTGGTGAAACTTCCAGAGTCACTTCTCAACCACCCTGCAGGGCAGCAGTTCAGGGATGAGCAAACAAGCCCCAGAGTAGCTCCACGTGCCCTTGACCCTGCGGGCCCAGGCGCCACTTGGAGCAGGGCTAATTGGGAAGAGTGGCAGCAGTACGTTAACGGGGACAGAGATGTCCCCTCCGCAAGGGGGCAGAAGAGGCTGGAACAGGAGCCCCCAGGCCAGGGAGCACCGACCAGGCTGGGGGCTGGATTCCTTCGGAGTCCCCCTGCAGCGCACAGCCCCAGCAACTCGCTCACCAGAGAGGGGCCTGCGCTGGCAGTGCTGGGGTGGCCCAGCTGCACAGAACCCTCACCCTCTGCTGCACCCACTGGCTTCTCTCAGCCCCAGGGGTGACTGGCGCTACAAGAGACACCAGAGCACTGGGCAACTGGCCCTGGCCGGGGCCACTCTCCCTGGCCGGCAGGGAGGGGACAGGGCCAGCACGAGCTCCCCACGTCACTGATCATTGCTGGCCTTCACTCCCTTGCCTCTGGAGTGTGTGCATGTCTCCCCTCTCCCCCGCAGGGGCCCCAGCTGCTCCTGCAAGACCACTGATGACACAGGTCCCCAGTGGGGAGGTGGCTCTGCTTGCTGCCCCTGAGGAATTCAGCCAGGCAGTGCCCCTTGGCCCTGCTGCCCAGTCTGTCCCAAGCCATCACCCTGCCCGGGCTGGAGGGGTCTTGGCTGTGCAGCAGCTCCCGCTGGGTGCTACCTTAGGCCTGCCCTGCATGGCTGGGTCTCTCCTGCTGCTGTTCCCAGGAGCCACAGGCACTGCGCTGCTGGAGCCGAGAGCCGCAGTCCCCCCTATGGACCTTTGGCTCTCCATGCCGGAGACAGCCAGTCCGCGTGCCCTGTGCCCAGGAGAGGAGCCGATCGTGCTCAGTGGCCTGGATGGGGTGAGGGATAGTCCATGGCTCTCCGGCAGCACCGGGGGCAGCTATGCTGCAGGGGAGCCATTCCCCCGCTTGCAAAGGTGGAGCAGTAGCTGCCAGGGAGTAGCTCGCAGGCTGCAGCACCTGGAGGCGTTCTGCCTGCTCCTGCACTCCTCGCCCACACCCCAGTGGGACTCTGCCCCATCCCCTTATGGCAGCCTTCTGGGTGCCCCTGGATCCAGAGAGTAGCAGGGGCTGGGCTGGACTCCCCAAAGCAGCAAATGACACAATCTCTCAAGAGCCAAACAGGAACTGGTACAAACCAGGGCACAAGGTAGACACCCCCCCCCCCCAAACACCTGGCCCCCGCAGCTACATGGCCCCATTTTATTCCCCTGCCTCCCTGCACAGAGCACGTTGACGGCCTTTGCCCAGGGTGAGCTGGTGCAGACAGTGGCCTGCAGCAAGAGCAGTCACATCAAGGGAGCTGGAGGAGCTGGACTAAGGCAGCCTATCCTCCAGGGGGGATCCAGAACCGCCCGGGGGGAAAAAGGGGATTCTGTAGAGCTGCACAGCCCAGCCTGTCCGACAGGGTTTCCATTGCAGCACGGCCCCAGAGACAGGCTGAAGCTTCCTGTGGCTGCCTGGGCAGAGCTGTCCCACAATGGAGCAGGGAGGCAATAGCCCCTTCCTCCAATGTGCCCCCACCTCAAATAGCACAGCGACAGCTGGGGAGGGGTCTGGGAGGAGCCACCAGAACACCTCAAGCTCTGGGAAGCCTGCCT
This sequence comes from Chelonia mydas, assembly GCF_015237465.2. Taxonomy (NCBI): domain Eukaryota; kingdom Metazoa; phylum Chordata; order Testudines; family Cheloniidae; genus Chelonia; species Chelonia mydas. The sequence continues at coordinate 12,388,220 of NC_051260.2, forward strand.
CTCTGGGGGAGGCTACAGGAGCCCAGATACAGGATTTAATTTCTTCAAGAGCATGAAAAGAGGTGCCTAGATCCCAGCTACCAGCCCCTCTATGGGCAGGGATGCCTGGCAGCAGGGGGCTCTGCCATCCAGCAGACAGCGGCAGAGTCAGATCCAGCAGGAACGAACTCAGACTGGCAACACAGTGCAAGTGTTTAACAAGGAGGGGATCGAGCCCTGGGAACAGCTGGCCCAGGGACACAGGGGCTTTGCCATCCCTGGGAGTCTTTACATGGAGATGGGCTGTCCCTTTGTAACGCTCCCTCCAGCACAGCCAGGAGCTCGGGGCTGGGTCTCTGCCTTGTGTGACACTGGCAGTCAGATTAGAGGAGCAGAATGGTCCCTCCTGGCCTGACCCACCCTGCATTCAGCTCTGGGCCCCCTGGACAGTAACCCAATCCCAGGGGTCAAGGCCAGAAGAGGCTGCTGGGCCCACACAGTGCAGAACGCAGGGGAGAGCAGCCAAGGTGGCAGGGAAGGATTGGTTCACCCGGGCAGAGGAGCGAGTCAGTTGATCCAAGGGGCCTGCACTGATTATGTATGAGAACACGAGGGTTGTGACCCATGGGGCTGGGGGGCTGACCTGGAAGAGAGGGAAACCCAGGCTGGACAGTGCGGACTCCGAGGAGCTATTGCAGGGAGACGGCCATTAGCTCCCCAGGCGGATTGTCCCCTCTGGTGCCTTCCCCAGGGCTCTGGTCGGGCTGCTCTGCAGGGTCTCAGGTGACTGGCTCCCAGCCCTGCCCTGGGGAAGTCAGGAAAGCCTTCATACCACCATGATGTCACACTGGGGGTAAGGGACTGGCTGGGAGCCCTGTCCCTTGGGATGTTCACAGCTAGCCTGGCCAGGGCCCTGGAGAACAGATTGCTGGGGCCAGTCCTGCATAGGTTCCGAGGGGACAGGCTAGAGGGGCCCAGCTGGTGTCTCCCATCTCTGGCCCCACAAGTTGTGTCTATAGTGCATGTAGACACCCGTGACCTGCCCATGTCAGCTGACTCGGACTCAGGGCTGTAAATCTGAGGTATAGACATTTGGGCTCAACTGGGGCCCAAGATCTGGGACCCCACAGGGAGGAGGTCCCAGAGGCCAGGCTCCAGCCCCAGCTGGAATCTACACTGCAGGGTAACAGCCCCACAGTCTGAGCCCGAGCCAGCTACAGGTGTCTACGTGCTGTACGGACATTCCCTCAGAGCCTCACCACCACCCCCAGGAGTCAGCGTACCTGAGGCTGTTGTGATCGGCTTGAGGAAATCAGGGTGTACCAGGCACAGGACTGGCAGGAAGGGCCCCATCCATGTCACAAAGGCCTGGGAGAATGTAGCCACTGTTTGGGACACCAGGCTCAGCCCCTCCTCACCAGGTATGAACTGAAGGAGGGACGGGGCAGAGTTAATATAGGAGGGACCCAATCCTACCCGGGACTCCTGAGCAAGTCAGTGCATGCCAGGCAGGGGCAGAATCGGATCCTGTGATCAGAGGCAGGACTGCCGTGTGCAATGCCTCACCAAGTGTATCTGTCAAGACCCTCACTCCTGGCCCAGTGCTCACATCCCATCCATCTTGGGGGATGCTCTCCGGAGCAGGCAATACATTTCCGAGACTGCCCCTCTCCCCAGGGACCTACAGACTGGCCGGACCCGTAGTGTCAGGGACCCTCCGACACCAACCCTAACTCCCCTCACTGCGCTGGTGGCTGCTCTGAGGCCAAACATGCCTCACTCCAAGCAGCCAGTTGGGTCCCCTAGGTCCCTCTGTGCTCTGAGGGGCAGAGTTCCTGCAATGCCCGATGTCACAGCACATGGTGATTGGCTATGCCCTTGCCAAAGCTACACCAGGTGGGGCCATCCTGCCAGGGGCTTTATAACCCTCCCAGCTCCACAGCAAAGGCGGCCGAACAGGCCCAGGCGCCACTTACCACCAATGCAGGCAGAGCCATTGGGGTGCAGCTGGCTGGCAGGGGTGTCACGGGGCTGGGCCAGGGAGCATGGCAGGGGCCAGTGGTGAGCAGAGAGGCTTCTATGGATTGGTTCCCTTAGAGCCCCTGCCACTGGGCAAGTGTCTGGGCACCAGCACCCAGAGCCACCCACCAGGACACAACCCACGCTCAGCCTGGGGCCCTGCCTGGAGAATGTGGCATTTGAGTGCAGGGCACTGAGTGGTTAGGGGGCCATTTGCACCCCCCGTCTCACTCTGCATGTGGGCCGGCATCCCACCTGCCCCATCCAGTGCCAGAGGTGGATCCCAGGGCCCTGCTGTATTGGGGGTGCATCAGAGCCAGCAACCATAGGAAGGGCCCCACCCACAGCAGGATGGGGAGCAGCAGTGTGGCCAATGCCTCTGCCTCTAGCTCAGACCCGCCTCGTTGGGTCAGGAAGTCTGACTGAGTTCAGACGCTGCTCACTCTGGTGCCAGACAGGGCGTGTGCTGAGAACCTGGTGGAGCTGTCCCAGGACCCTCGTCTCCTACCCCTGCTCGGTCCCAACCCCATTCCCATGTGTCATGCAGCTGCAGTGAGCACGGCGCCCTGAGCAACCTGCCATGCCATGCTCCCCTTGCCAGCACCAGCTGGGGCCAAAGCCCTTCATCTGGGAGAGAGGGAGAGGCTTGAACCAGCAGGGTCACCTGCTCCCAGCCCTCTCAGGGGCTATTCTACCAGCCCCTCCCTTGGGGTGGGCAAGGCTGGCTCCTCCCAGCAGGGGTCAAGCCATGTCTCAGTGGCAACAAGGAGTAAGAGGGGAGAGAAGACACTCACCCCCTTCTCGCCCCCACGGGTCATGACACCTACCATCCCCAAGTGTCCCAGCAGCCAGTTGCGACGCGGGGGCTCCGGGAAGCAGCGCAGCCGCTGGCAGGTCACATAGTAGCGGTGCCAGGATCTCCCAAGCTGCAGGAGGGTGCGGAAGAGCAGGGCCAGCAGAGCAAGGAGCAGGGCGGAGACGGTGTAGGCGCGGAAGGGGGTCCGCTCCATGCTCAGCAGCTCCAGCACCCAGTCCGTGAGCGGCAGCATCCTGTGGGGAAAGACCGGGCTGTTACCGCGGGTGAACTGCCACTGGGTTCCTTTGTTACAAGCTGTATGCACGTTACTGAGCTGCTGAGAGGTAGATACGCTGGAGGGTAGGGAAGGGTCCAGAGTGACCTAGACAAATTGGAGGATTGGGCCAAAAGAAATCTGAGGAGGTTCAACAGGGACAAGTGCAGAGTCCTGCACTTAGGAAGGAGGAATCCCATGCACCGCTACAGGCTGGGGACCGACTGGCTAAGCAGCAGTTCTGCAGAAAAGGACCTGGGGATTACAGTGGATGAGAAGCTGGATATGAGTCAGCAGTGTGACCTTTTTGCCAAGAAGGCCAACGGCATATTGGTAGGAGCACTGCCAGCAGGTGCATTAGTAGAAGCATTGCCAGAAGATCGAGGGAAGTGATTATTCCCCTCTATTCGGCACTGGTGAGGCCACACCTGGAGTACTGCATCCAGTTTTGGGCCCCACACCTCAGAAAGGATGTGGACAAATTTGAGAGAGTCCAGCGGAGGGCAATGAAAATGATTAGAGGGCTGGGGCACCTGACTTACGCGGAGAGGCTGAGGGAACTGGGCTTGTTTAGTCTGCAGAAGAGGAGAGTGAGGGGGGATTTGATAGCAGCCTTCAACTACCTGAAGGGGGGTTCCAAAGAGGATGGAGCTCGGCTGTTCTCAGTGGTAGCAGATGACAGAACAAGAAGCAATGGTCTCAAGTTGCAGTGGGGGAGGTCTAGGCTGGATATTAAGAAACACTATTTCGCTAGGGGGGGTGGTAAAGCACTGGAATGGGTTCTCTAGGGAGATGGTGGAATCTCCATCCTTCAAGGTTTTTAAGGCCCAGCTTGACAAAGCCTTGGCTGGGATGATTTAATTGGGGTTTGGTCCTGCTTTGAGCAGGGGGTGGACTAGATGACCTCCTGAGGTCTCTTCCAACCCTAATCTTCTATGATTTTATGTGTGAGCCAGGAGAGAACCCAGCCCCCGTAGCCAGCCAATAACCCTTCCTGCTCCTAACCCCCCGCGCTCCCCCACACAGCCAATAGCCCTTTCTGCTCCCCAGAGGCAGCGTGTGTGTGTGTGGGGGGGTCACACAGGGTCACGTCCCCCTCTCCCCCCAAGACTTCTACCAGGGTTTATATCCACCGGAGCCAACTGGCTCTTCCCCAGGGCACAGGCTGGGGCTGGCTGGCGTATGAGACTCGCTGCCGACTTCTCCCCCTCCTCACACAGGCCTGGGCTCTGCAAAACTGCCGCGAGCTTCCCCTGGGCGGGCAGGGCAAGGCACTTGGCAGCAGGGCGCTGGCTCCCTCAACCATGCTGCAGAATGGCTAGTGCTTGCACCTCTTCCCGGCTCCTGCTCCCTCCGCATACAGCTGGCTCTAGCCCTCCGTGCCCAGCACCTCCCTGGCACAGCTGGCTCCTTTCCTGCCCTTCCCCCTGCACAGAGCTGGCTCAGGGCTGCCGCACAGAGCTGGACCTTGCCCCAGCTGCCTGCAGGCTCAGGGCGGTTCCGAGGGACCCTCCTGCACACAGCTGGCTCCAAGCTTTTACTCCCGGCGCCTCCAGCTCCTGCCCGTCTCCCCCCATCACACAGCTGGGGCTGGGCTCTCCTGGGGGGCACAACGGCCACTCCCCGCCTGCCTACCTACCCCAAAGCCGGTCTTCGCCAGGCCCTGGCTTCCTTACCTGCCAGAGCTCCCTGGACACCAGCTGCAGCAGCCTTTCCCTTGGGTCCTACAGCCTGACAAGTCTGGTGCAGCCAAGGAGGGACTTCCCCGTCGCGGTGGGCTGTAACCTCAAGCAGCTGCCTGCAAGACCGGTCCCCAGCTGAGACTCCATAGCACGGCGTGCAAAGCCGCTCCGGAAACCAAAGCGCCTTTGTCTCCGGCGCGCCTGCCCTGAGCCCCGCTGCGTGCCCCCAAAGCCTTTGCATCGCTCCGCGCCCTCAACAGTTATGGGGCACCTCTGCTGCAGCCCCGCCAACAGTCCCCCGCCCCCCACCCCCGGCTCCCACCCCGGGGCATTCGCTGCTGCCAGGATCCCGGCTCACGGGAAGCCCCGCTGACACCCCCGGGGGGGGGGGGGGGGCATGCAGAGCCCGGCCCGGGCAGGGGACGAACCAGCCGCTCCGCTCACCTGGGCCGGGCACGGACGCTGGGACTCACGGGCTAAGCTCCGGGAGCGGCCTTCATAGCCAGGCGGGGCCAGAGGAGGGGCTTGGCTCGGCTCCGTGGGTGATGGGCTCCAGGCTGGGACACGATCGCCCCCTACCGGGGGTCCGCGCGGGTCGGGGTGTGGCTCCGAGCGGCCGCAGCCCGGGGCGGTCGCTTGGCTCCAGCACCTGCAGAGCCCGGCCCGCCAGCTCCAGAGAGCGGGGGCCGCAGCTCACGCCCCAGCCCGCAGGGCCCGGGAACCACCTCTGCTCTTGTATCAGCAGCTGATTTGTCTGCCCGGTTCCACCCGGGGGGCACCTGTGCCGCTGCCCCTCCCCAGCTCTCCCCATAGCGACTGCAGAGGCCGCAGCGCTATGCTGGTGCCAGCCAGGGTCCCTCTGGCGAGGGGGCAGGGAGCCCAGCCTGGTGCTCAGGGCCTCTGCAGCTGGCCGGAAGCGGGAGGAGAAAGCCCAGCCTCCCCCCACCAGCCAGCGGGAATTGGCTCTGCACTGGATGAACCGGCCCCATCACACGAAGCCGCTGCACAGACCCAAACACACACCCAGGGAGCCCATCCAGAACAGTGTCATTTTCAGAAAAAGCCCAGCTAACCCGCCACTTTACACCCCGTGAACATCTGACACCCACAGCCTGGGACTGCTCCATTGTGTGTGTCTGAAAGCGAAGTTAGGGAGTGTAAACAAACAGTAATCCAGGTTGCTCTGAGACCTCATTCAAAGTTAAACATGCAGGAAGTTAACACACTGTTAATCTTTCATCAATTTACCTCTACTAGCAAATTGACACCAGTTATGGTACAGAATAAAAAACTAGCTTGGAACGCAGTCATAACTCCATATTAATAATGGTGCTCGCTGGTCACTGGCAGTGAGTGATCCTGGGCCTCAGCACATACAAGTGTGAGTCTCTTCCGGGGCCAAAGGAGCAGCTCTGGAGCTTCAGTAGACCTCTAGGGCTATGGCGTCACTGCAAAACCAGATGTGTTTTTACATGGGCATAGCGCTGATCAAGTACAACCCTAGTGGAGACAAGGCTCTGGAATTTCTACTTCCATGTAGCTAGGTGAGCTCAAGCTTAAGTGTGTGTGTGCGGGGGTCTAGTGTTGACCTCAGCAAGTTGCATGTAGGTAAAAACTACTTGTTCCTCGTCTCCACTAGGGCTGTATATTGAGATGCAGAGAATTTAAGGCCAGAAGAGACCATTAGATCAACGTTTCCCAAGCTGTGCTCCGCGGAACACTGGTGTTCCACACGATGTGAAGAGATGTTCAGTGAAAGAATCTAGAGTTTAATTTTGTCTCTTGCCCTTGATTTTTGTACTACTTTATCCGCGCTTTCCAGTTCGAAATTGTTAGTTCAAGTTATTTTAAATTTGTATTTTTGCTTTGTTTTATAAAATAAAATATATTTGAGCATAAATAACGCAATTTTTTATTTGAAAACCAAATGACTACAGAATAATATTATAAGTATTCGGTAATAGACTAAAAAGTGCTCCGTGGCCAAAACAGTTTGGGAGACGCTGCATTAGATTATCCAGTCTGACCTCCACAGGCCCTTCCACGTCACTCAGCTACCCCTGCATTGAGCCCCTAGTAACTTGCGTTGGACTAAAGCATCTCCCAGAAAGGCCTCCAGCCTGGATCTGTAAACATCAAGAAATGGAGAATCCACCACTTCCCCTGGGAGTTTATTCCAATGGCTAATCCCCCTTTACAGAGCTATCACCCCTGTATAGGGTGACCACATGTCCCGATTTTTGGCTCTCTCTCTCATATAGGCTCCTATTACCCCTCACCCCCCTGTCCCGATTTTTCACATTTGCTGTCTAGTCACCCTACCCCTGTAGAAACACCTGTTTTGTCAGTGAAGATGTAGCCAACGTATGTCAAAGCTCACGTCCGTGTGACAAGGCTGAATCCCCACTCTGTCACTCAGAGTGCAGAAGGTGGGGGCCTGCAAGGCTTCTAAAAATTAATACTGGCCACTCCAAGCTTGTATTACACTCCCAAGGTTACAGCTTTTCTCTGACCTTGACTTGGTAAACGCTGCCACCACCCAAATGCAAAAAAAAAAACAAAAAACCCAACCCTTGGATCCAGGAAGGAACACTTGGGAATTCCTTCCTGTGGGGTACCCTCAAGCCCTTTCACGCCCCTCCGGGGAAGAGCTGAGAAAGAAAACAAAGGAAATTAGCTGTTGCTACCAGCTAATCAAACAACATGCACAAACCTCTTAGGACACCAAAAATCCAATCCTGTTCTTAAAAAAGATTAAAAAAAAATTAAAAAGAAAAAAATATATCTAGACCTTAGGCTTTTGCTAGATTTTAAAAGCGCAATTCCAAATATTAAGCACCCAACTAGCTTTTGGGGGGGTTCAGCTTAAAGGTTACAAGCAAACAATAGCATCGGGGTTAGCACAGAGGAGATCCCCAAGCCAAAATAAAAAAATAAACCTGATTGTGTCTAACGAAACATTCCCTGTCCAAATAATTTCTTCTAGGTATGGAAGATGAAATTTCATACCTGGTTCAAGCCTTACACAGCACTGCTGCTCCATGTCTCCTTCTCCGGAGAACAGACAAAGGGAAAGTTTCTTTCTCAATTTTAAAAAGTTCTACCTTCCCATTGGCTCTTGTGGTCAGGTGCCCACTCCTTTCCTTTTACCTGCGGGCTTGTTAACCCGTTACAGGTAAAGCAAGCAGAGAACAGACAAAGAGGGATGTTACAGCTAACTGGCTGGCTGCGTGTTCATAAACGGGGGCTACCCCCCACCCTTCATTTATCACACCTTGTTCACTTACTCCTGGTCTCATTGGGTTCTGAGGATGTCTGAAAGCAACCTTAACTTCCAGCAAACTAAGTGTGGGGCTGGATTTGCTTCCAGGGCTTTTACAGAAAATAACTGAAAACAGCACACAGTATCTGAAGACAATTGAAATAAGGATAAGAGATAAGGAGCTTTTCTGCGAGGGGATGCTCCCCAGAAAGGTAGTTTTTAAACTTATTTCTTGTCTTCATGGTTATGAGCTATATAACAACAACACCTAGCTCTTATATAGCACTTTCCACCAGCAGGTCTCAAAGCGCTTTAAAAAGGAGGTCAGTCAGTATCATTATTCCCATTTTACAGATGGGGAAACTGAGGCATAGGGTAAGGAAGGGCCTTGCCCAACATCATCTGAGAATCCACATCTCCTGAGTTCATTCCTCCAAGTTCACTTCCTCCAAACCAAGACCCCCATCCTGCAGCAACTGCAGCCCCAGGGGATGCACAATCTGGCACAGGATCGGGTCCTACAGTTTTTGTCTGGATAATATTGTTCTATAGAGTCCTGTGGAAAAGAAAACCCTGCCGCCACCTGAACTCTGGGTCGCTCCAGCCCCACCAAACCAACATGGGATAAGTTCCCTTGGTCCTTCAGGGCACTGGTGACTGAATCCTGGGCTGTCCTATGCAAGGTAGATCTGAGCTAGAAGAGTGAGTCAAGTTTCCTTTCAGTCACACGACTCTATGTTTAAATGTTTGTTCTATTGAGGTAAAAGGTTAGCAAAATATACATATAAGTACACAGGCCCTGCATTATCCCTACTGCAACCCAACAAACATTACTTTGCTTTTTCATTATCAAGGATACAATGTTTATGAGAGAGTTGTAAATACTGTTATATTAACCTCACGTTTAATGATTCTGTCGAGTGATAAGGCAGCATATACTGACCTTGGGGCATGCCGCCTTTACCCCATTTCATACTCCAGCCTTGGGATATAAACACCTATGAGCCATCACTGGATTTTTTTTCTCCCTGAGAAATTCAAGCACTTTGCAAACCAATTAAAACAGATATATATTTAATTAATAGATGTTAAGGTCAGATTTAAAGACTCCAAGTGATGGAGACCCCACTATGTCCATAGATCCATTGTTCTGATGGTTCCTCACTGATAAAAATTTCTAGTCTGATTTTTGTCTCACTTCAGCATCTCATTCAGCCATTGTCTCTTAGATTAAAGAGCCCTAGATCATCAGCAATCTCCTCCATAGGGATAGGATAACAGCAAGCAGCTAAGGGCCGAGTTTCCATGGGAGTTTGTAGAAGAGCGTTTGAAGCCTTTATCGGCACATTACAAGAGTGAACAGCTATTGTGACCTGCACCGGATGTGCCACACTCACTTCCTGCCTGAAGAGACTCCATCTGCATGAGGAGTGAGGCTGGTAGCTTGATGGAGGAGAAGGTTTGTAGTCCGGAGAAACAGCTGATCATGTTGCAAAACACCAAGGCTATGGCAAAATTCCTGGGTACTCAGATCCAGCCAGCACCACAGCAGATACCACACTGGGAGGCTGTGGAGTCCAGTGACCAAGGGAGACAAGAAAACAGAAAAGATGACTGGAAATTTGTTATCTCCAGAGGTAGGAGAACCCCAAGTATCTGCTCACAGCTGGAAGTATCAAAGCGCTGCCAGGTGCAGAGTAAGGCATCTGAAGAGAGCAACCTCCAAGAACGAACCAGAGGGAAGGACCTACAGACATTAGAGGAAAGAACTGAGAACTGCTGCCAGCTCAGGCTAGACAGACCCAGACAAGCCCAAGAGAACATCCACAACTGGCCAAAGGAGACAGACAGTCCTTAGTGGGGACTGTATGCTAAAAAGAATGGACAGGGCATTCTGCAATAGGTAGAAGCACGGCAGGACAGCTTGCTACCTTCCGTGAGCGAAGATGAAGAACGCCACCACCAGAATAAACTAGATTCTGAGGTCAGCAGGAGAGACCCCTTCTGCAGTGACCTACAAAGACGTCAATTCAGACACGCTTCTGCAGATCCTGGAACATACGTGCACAGGCTGGAGGCAGGGCTTAAAAGGGGAAGCAGAGCATCTCAGAAGGGGGCAGGCAGCGGAAGGGAGCAGACCTGTGCTCTGAACTCTTGGGAAGGGGCATCCCAGGAACTCTTGCAGCCTGAGGCTTGGAGATACAGACCTAACCAAGAGGGACGGGGGACTTTTGAAGCTCAGAGACTTTAATTTACCCGGCAGGAAGAGATGGTGGTAGGAAGCGATCCAGGGAGGCAGTTGCATCGCACTCCAAAGTGCCGATCTCAACAGCCTACCACTGGGCCCTGGATCAGAGTCCTGTGGAGAGGGTGGGCCCGAGCTCCCCTACCAACCCCTGAAAAGGTGAAAATGACAGAAGTCTATCCCTTGGTGGGAACCTAACTGGGGATGATCCTGAAGGTGCAAGGGTCCAGAATCCCAAACCCCAACCCAAATGGGAAGCCTGGGAAGAAGACAACTCAGCACACCTGGCCTGACCACTAGGTGGAGCTGCCAGCGAGTGTTCCCCTTCACATGGTACAAACCCCCAGATATGTAAACCAGCCTCAGTGTTATGCATCTGACAAATCCAAGCACAAAGGGGCATGTAAGGAGCACATGTTTAATTATCTCTATATTAATGCCCGGAGCCTGGGGAATAAACAAGAGGCGTTGGAGACACTCAGGTAAAAGAGAGGACACACGACACGGCTGGTATTACTGAAACTTGCTGGCTTGGATTTGTGACTGGAACGTTAAAAATCAATAGTTAAAACTTGTTCCGTCAGGGCAGAATGGGAAAAAGGGGAGAGGTGGTACTTTACCTCAAAGGCGCCGTTACCTGTCCCAGACCATGCAGAATCACAGGACCACAAAGGCTAATGGATTAAAGTTCTCACTGGTAAAAGTAAAACTGAGGATATGGGGGGGAGGTACTGGTGGGCATCTGTTACAGACCACCTAATCTCACTAGGAAACAGAACAAACTGCTTCTTAAGCATCTGTCAATAACGTGTAGGAAGAAACACTGTTATTATGGGGGACTTCAACCTGGGAAACACTTGCTACACATTTCCTTTGGCTGGTAACAAAACTTCCTTGGGGTGTATAAAAACAATAGACGATAATTTCCTAACACAGAGGATCCTGCTCGCAACGCAAAGGAACTCAGTATGGAACCTCGTTCTGAGGGACAAAGAACAGTTAATCACTGAGCTGAACATTAGCAGTTGCCGAGGTACCAGTGATCATGATCCGGTTGCATTTACTTTGTGCGAACAGAATACGGCACCAACTAGGGTCATGTGTACTTGGAGTTCTAGAGGGCGAATTTCCCAAAGCTTAAAGCAGCAGCTGGCTTAAGTGAGTGGGACCATGAATATATAGTGGGAAACGGTAACGAAAACTGGGAGGTGTTTGGGGAGAACTTACTTGATGACCAAAAAGCTACAATTCTGCAGACACAGAAAAAGTGAGAGTGGGCCAAAACCCAGCCTGGGTCAAAGGAGATGTGGGTTCAGCAATAAAACACACAAAAATCAGTAATTAAGGGGTGGGGGAAAGGGGAAGTAACTGGCAATGAATGTAAGTTACAGTTAAACAATGTCGGTATCCTGGATTTCCAGGATGGTCTGTGCCCCCTGGCCTTTACACAGCCATGCTTCATTGTGCTGGGCCTGAGGCCTCCATTGTTTGTCCCATGGCTCTGCTAGTCAGAGATGGAGCCCTTGGGCTCCAGCCCCCCTGTTTTCAGAGGTGCCACCACTTGTTGGAGGTGATTTAATTATGTTGACAGAACAGCTCCTCCCACCAGTAGAGAGCGGCTACAAAAGTGGTTGTACAGCGGCACAGCTGTATCGGTACAGCTGTGTCACTGGAAACTCGCTAGTGTAGACATGGCCTAAGTTCCGCTTCCAGCCAATGGAGCATGTTAAGATTTTTTCTGCTAGATTGAAGAGCTGATTGTTAAATATTTGTTCCCCATGAAGGTAACTATAGCGTGTAATCAAGGCATCCTTTAACCTTCTTTTTTGTAAGCTAAATAGATTGAGCTCCTTGGATCTATCATTGTAGGCATGTTTTCTAATCCTTTAATCATTCTTGTGGCTCTTCTGAACCCTTTCCAGTTTATCAACCTCCTTCTTGAAATGGGGGCAGCAGAACTGGATATGGTGTTCCAGCAGCTGTCAGACCAGCGTCAAATCCAGAGGTAAAATAACCTCTCTACTCCTGCTCAAGAGTTTTCTGTTTATGTGTTTAGCTCTTTTGGCAACAGCATCACACTGGTAGCTCATGTTCACTTCATTATCCACCTCTGCACCCAGCGAATCCCCGTCCTGTAAGTGTGGCCTACATTCTTTGCTCCTAGATGTATACATTTACATGTAACCATATTAAAACGCATCTTGTTTGCTTGTGCCCAGTTTACCAAGAGATCCATATCGCTCTGTATCAGTGACTTGTCCTCTTTGTGTTTTACTAGTCCCCTTATGTCAGGGTTCCCTCCCCACTCTGAACTCTAGGGTACAGATGTGGGGACCCGCATGAAAGACCCCCTAAGCTTATTTCTACCGGCTTAGGTTAAAACTTCCCCAAGACACAAATTCTGCCACCACCAAGTGATTTAACAAAGAATTAGGGAAAGGACCACTTGGAGTTCCTATTCCCCCAAAATATCACCCCAAGCCCTTACACCCCTTTTTCTGGGGAGGCTTGAGGATAATATCCTAACCAATTGGTTACAAAGTGATCACAGACCAAAACCCCTGGGTCTTAGGACAATAGAGAAATCAGTCAGGTTCTTTAAAAAAAAAAAGGTAAAAATCACCTCTGTAAAATCAGGATGGAAAATAACTTTACAGGGTAACAAAAGATTCAAAAACATAGCAGAACTTCCTCTAGGCTTCGTTTCAAAGTTACAAAAAACAGGAAAAAACCTCCCTCCTGCAAAGGAAAAATTCACAAGCAAAACAAAAGATAATCTAACACGCCTTGCTTGGCTTTTACTTACAACTTTTGTAATATGGGAGACTGTTAAGATGGTTTGTAGAAGGAGTTTTCTGACCTGATGCTTCTCTGCTTCCCAAGAGAACACACAAAACCAAAGCCTTCCCCACCCCAAGATTTGAAAGGATCTTCTTTCTCCATTGGTCCTTTTGGTCAGGTGCCAACCAGGTTATTTCAGCTTCTTAACCCCTTACAGGTAAGGAGGAATTCTAGGCTACCCTTAGCTGTATGACACCTTAGTTTTGTGATTTTATGTTTCTTCTAGGTCATTGATAAAAATGCTAACTAACGTAGGGTCAAGAACCGATTCCCTGTTTACTGTTACATTTTGTGACCTATTAGTTAGCCAGTTTTTAATCCATTTAATCTATGGCATGTTAATTTTATATTGTTCTAGTTTTTGAATCAAAATGACACAATACCAAATCAAATGCTTTACAGAAGTCTAAGTATATTACATCAACACTATTATCTTTATCAACCAAACTTGTAATCTTGTCAGAAAAAGCTATCAAGTTAGTTTGACAGGATCTATTTGCCATAACCCCATTTTGATTTGTGTGACAAAGTGGTAATTTTTTGTAATATTTATATAAAGCCTATGTGTGCCTCAGTTTCCCCTATATGCTGCATTGTTACCTAGTGGGTGGAAAGGGACTGTTTGCTCTCTGGGCAGGCTAAACCAGAGGTGTGAGTGTTGTCTAGCTGTCTGGGCCATGCTTCCCATATCAGTGGAGCATCTGAGAAGAAAATGCCAAATCCAATCGTCAGGACACTGATGCCTAGCAACCAACAAGGCAGGGGGATAAGGATGTGACTGGTTCCCCCCAGCTCTTTGAGGTGCTGCCTGGAACTGGGGTACCACTGACTCTGCCTGACCCACCAGCCTTGACTCCCTTTCACCCTGTAGTGCTGTGACAAGCTGCAGACATGCTCCCGGCTTCACACTTTCACCAGCACACAAGTAGGGACACACCTAGCTGCAGAAACACACAGACACTGAAATCACCTTTGCATGGGAAGGCTCAGCTAAGGAATTGCCCAGTACTCAAGTGCACACATCCCTCTAGAGGGTAAACCCAAAATTGTTCCGTCTTGCACTGCAGAGATAACTGTACAGCATAAGCTCGTGAAATTCACCCCCTCCCTCAGTGTGGAGAGGGCTATACACAGCTTTCTGCCCCAAGTTATGATTTCCACACACTACTTTTAGACAAAACAAGTTTATTAACTACAAAAGATAGATTTTAAGTGATTATAAGGGATAGCAAACAGATCAAAGCAGATTATCTAGCAAATAAAACAAAAACGCAATCTAAGTTCAATATATTAACATAATTGGATATGAGCAGCAAATTCTCACCCTAAAGGCAGTTTACAGAGAGTCTCGAAGACATGCTGCCCTTGCTTGCAGCTTAAAATTAATAGAATCATAGAAGATTAGGGTTGGAAGAGACCTCAGGATTTCATCTAGTCTAATCCCCTGCTCAAAGCAGGACCAACACCAACTAAATCCAACTAAATTCCAGATATTCCAGTCACAGGCAAGGCAACACTCTAGCCTGGGTTCAGCCCTTCCCCCTAGTTCAGTCCTTTTGTTTCTCAGGTGTTTCCAGCAGTCTTCTTTCTTGGGTGGGGAGTCAGTGAAGAACGAATGACGATGATGTCACCCCCCTGCCTTAAATAGTTTTTGCATATGGCAGGGACCCTTTGTCTCCCAGTTTGATTCCCACTTCTGGTCAGTGGAAAAACACTAGTATTATCATGAAGTCCATTACCAAGTGACTTGGTCACATGTCCCTGCAGCCATAAATCAGAGACTGTTTGCAGCGTCCCCAGGAAGGCTTCTCAGGAAGGCTCCCTGGCGGGTGACTAGCATCTTCTAAGACCTATTGTTCTCCCTAATGGCCCTTCCCAGCCATCCATCTAGACTGATTGCATTCTGTCTAGTGGGTGTTCCCCAGGTGTAAACACATTTGTAATAGATGCATAGACAATATTCCAAACTTCAGATACAAAAAAGATACATGCATACTAGTACGATAATCATATTCAGTAAATCATAACCTTTCCAATGATCTCTCACATGCCTTATCTTGCACAAAATACATCATAATTATGCCATACTCACATCACAGTAATATTACTATAAAGAATATGGGGCGTCATGCCACAATGAACTTCCCCACCTCTTCTTAGGGAGGCTGAACAGCTTCTCCCCAGCTCAAAAACATAGGACCGGAGAGGTAAGAGGTGTAGGTTAAGGGTGGGCTGCGGGAAGCAGTCAGGACGCACATCTGGGAGTCGAACAAAGGGGGTCAGACAGACATAAGAACATCCATACTGGGCCAGACCAAAGGTCCATCTAGCCCACTATCCTGTCTTCTGACAGTGGCCAATGCAGGTGCCCCAGAGGGACTGAACAGAAGAGGTAATAATCAAGTGATCCATCCCGTCACCCATTCCCAGCTCCTGGCAAACAGAGGCTAGGAACACCATCCCATAATAGCCATTGATGGACCCATCCTCCATGAATTTATCTAGTTTTTTTTTTTAATCCTGTTGTAGTTTTGGCCTTCACAACATCCTCTGGCAAAGAGTTCCACAGGATGACTGTGCGTTCGGTTAAGAAATACTTCCTTTTGTTTCTTTTAAACCTGCCGCCTATTAATTTCATTTGGTGACCCTAGTTCTCGTGTTATGAGAAGGAGTAAATAACACTTCCTTATTGACTTTCTCCAAGCCAGTCATGATTTTATAGACCTCTATTATATGCCCCCTTAATCGTCTCTTTTCCAAGCTGAATAATTCGAGTCTTATTAATCTCTCCTCATACGGCAGCTGTTCCATGTCTCTAATCATTTTTGTTGCCCTTCTCTGAACCTTTTCCAAGTCCAAAATATATCTTTTTTGAGATGGGGAAACCACATCTGCACGCAGTATTCAAGATGTGGGCGTACCATGGATTTATATAGAGGCAATAGGATATTTTCGGTCTTATTATCTGTCCATTTCCTAATAATTCCCAACATTCTATTCTCTTTTTTGACTGCCGCTGCACATTGAGTATCCACTTTTCAGAGAACTATCCACAATGATTCCAAGGTCTCTTTCTTGAGTGGTAACAGCTAATTTAGACCCCATCATTTTATATGTATAGTGGGATTCTGCTTTCTGCCTTTTCTGTATTAGGATTGATTATTCTACTATTTCCCTGTACTAATGGTCTGGATCAGGGTTCACTTCCCAATGTTTAGTCCTCTCTGCACAGCTCTATAATATGCCTCTCAAGGAACTGGTTACATGCCACCTCCCCCACTGTTTTCTGGAACTAAGCTTGTTTCTACTGTTGCGGTCACTTCTTGCAAAACTTTGCTGTTGCATTCAGCATCTCAGCTCTCCCGCCAGCTGTCGTGGATTTACAGGTTGCTTTGACCCAGCTCTGGGACTGCTCCCTTCATTGTTCTAGGCCTGAGGCCTCCACATTTTGCAAGGGGGAGTGCCATGGCCCCACAACTCTGAGATGGAGGCCTTGGCCTCCAGCCCCTCTGCTTCTCGCCGGGGCGCCCCAGTGAGTCCAGCTGAGTGTAGACCCCTGTGAGAGACTCGACCCCTTTGGCAACGATGCAGCCAGCAGGGATTGGCAGTGACACCACATGGCCTGTTCAGACCACGCCCTCTTCATTGGTCACCTGGACTTCAGAACCAAGGGGGGCAGGTTTGTCTGGGAAAGCCAAACCAAGCTCAGAGCCCGTGTTGCCAGCATCCCCTGCCCCTCTGCTCCAAAATCCCTGGATTTCAGCTCTCTCTGCTGCACAGCAGTCATCTTAACACCCCACACATCCACTTGGTCCCTTTCTCTCAGGTGCCGTCCTGCTGAGCACACACGTTCTCCTCTCCTTGACAGTTCATTCAAACCAACCCAGACCTGCCTGTTTATGACCCACACCCCTTGTCTCACCTTGTCCCAGAGGAAATATTAACCCCTTTACACCCAGGCTGTGGCAATACACAGTGAGTGGGGAAACGGAGTCATGCATATTGTTCATAAAAACATTACAAAAATGTCCACATTCTCCACAACAGGTGACTGAGAAGGGAAGTCAAAGGAACCACTGAAATATCAATGGCCAATACAGTTAATGACAATAACATCAAGGAAAAAAAAACACACCTTGTGATGGTACAAGTCCTTTGCTAGACGTAGACGGTTCAGCGTCAGGACCCCGGAGCTCTGCTGCTGACTGGCTGGGTGACCTGGGGTAAATCCCACGGTGCCTCTGAACCCCACTTCAAAATAACCAGAGTTAAAGACACAACTCCTATCAGAGCCTTGCCAAACAGATTTTACCGGACCAAATCACAGCCAGTTCTCTTCTCCACTTCCCAGCCCTCCAGAGACTGATGGGCTGTGGCCACAGACAGAGCAGGAGGGACCGAGATGCCACCAAGGCCTCAGGCCCCTGCAGTGGCAGAGAATTGTTTGGGTGAGACAGGTTCAGATGATCCTAGCAGGATCCCTGCTCCATGCTGGAGAGGAAGCCGAACCCCAACTTCCCCTGCCCCCCAAGGTCCCTGCCAGACTTGGGGCAAAATACCTTCCTGACCCCAAAACTGGCAATCAGTATGACCCTGAGCCTGGGAGCAAGAATCACCAACTGGGCATCTAGGAACAAAGCACTTACTGTAACAACTCAGGGCCCTGGTCCATATCGTCCTGTGTCCTTCCTCCAGCTGTGGCCAATCCCTGATGCTTCAGCGGAAGGCGAGAGAAAACCAAAATGCACCTGGCCAATTGTGCATCTGCGGGGAAAGTATTCCTCCCTGACCCCTGCAGGTGACAAATTGAAGCCCTGAAGCATGAGCATTGATTGTAGAAATTGTCTAAGTGCAAAGCTGTGAGTGTTCTCAGCATGGTGAGGGCCATGCAGCGCTTCCTCTGCTCTCCAAGACAGAGCAAAGAGTATGGTATTTTATCCTGGTGCTGGAGCAAGAGATACAGGACAGGGGTGGGGTTATTATAAATGATGTGAACAGTGCCTTGAATGTGCTCTGCGCTTACACCACACAAATCGGACAAGGCCTTGCCCAAAGAGCTCACAGACTGAATGAGGCAAGAGAGATAAGCAGGACAAATCCATCCCACCTTCTTCTCTGCATTGGGTGAGAGCACAACACGCTCCCTGCACTGGCCCTGTGGGGCTGCCAGGCTTGGTTGCCGGGCTCCCATCTCTTTCTCTTGCCCTCTCTGGCTGCGTGTGGAAGCAGGATGCTTGTGCACTAGGAGACCTGTGGGAACAGATTTCCTTCTGAGAGCAGTAATGCTAATCCCCGCTAGGATGTTGCTCTGTCACCCGAGTCTGTCCCCTAGCAACAGGAGAGACAGCAGTGGACATTGGGACAATCCCCAACATCAGGCCCCCCATGGCATCACCATGGCAGTCCCCACCCCTCCAATTGCTTCTGCCTGCAGGCATTGCTGAATTTCAGCTGCTCTCTCTCCCTAAACCATGCTATGGGTCTGTTTGCCCCGAGCCCTGTTAGGAGCCAGTCCGTCTCCTCCCCTCTACAATGAGTCTGTTCTGATTCCATTACAGAGCCACTGATCTTGGGGCCTGAACCCCCAGCCCGGGCCGGGATTTTACACTTGGCAGAAGAGCTTTGAGCCAGGATGTTCCAGTTACTTCAAAAGCAAAAGTGGCTCCAGAGTGGCAGGGTCAATGGAACAAGGTCTCCCCTGCTCTGAGCACATTCTAGGGTCACTCGTCACATCTCTCTTTTATCTTTATCCCCAGCCTCCTAACCCTTATCACCTCAGACCTCTTGGGCCCAAACAACAGAGCCCTGGGCCCCAAAGCCCCACATCTATCAGAGATTTCAAACCCAGATTGGGATCTGGGTCCCAATTGACTCCATCTTCACAGCCCCAGACCCCAGCAATTTGGGCTGTTAGAGATGGAGCCCAGATCTGAATTTGGTATCTTGGCCCATCTCTTACAGTGACCCATAGCACAGGGTGGGACTAAGGGGACCTTATGGCCTCTTCTTTCACGCACACGCGCGCGCACACACACACACACACAGACACACACACACACACAGTGGAAGCCAGGGAGAGCTGGAGAATGGCCGGTCACCTCAATTTACCCCATCACGCTGTGTGGAGAGGCTCACAACTGTGAGTGCTGACCTCCAGGCAGTCTGTCAATAACAGGGCAGACACCCCATGCTGGTGCTGTGTTCTATAATTAGATTTCACCAAGCCAGTAACAACTGTGAATTCCTGGATCACTATACCAGCCTTACCATGGAGTCACAGACAGTCCCCTTAGACTCTCCAGTCTATCCTGCCACCCAGACAAACTGGACTTAGTGATAAATGGTCACTTACACCAAAAATCGCACCACATTCAGGTTGCTTCCAGTCCCAAGGCACCAGTCACTTATCCCAGATCAGTTGGTACCTTCAATCTTCTACCAAACACAACACCCGCAGCCAGTCCTATCTGAAAGTTTATTAACTAGGAAAAAGAAATAAATAAACAAATGAGTTGCAATCTAGATCCTAAGAGTGACAGAGTTGTAGTGATCTGTCAATTCAAAGTGTCTTTGAGGGCGGACTCAAAAGGTAGCCCCTGGTGATCTCTGGCTTCAGTTTGGTGTCTCCAGCCCTGTCAGAGTTCAAACAGTGAATTAGGAACTGTTTAAGAACACTTTACTAGATGCCCCAAAAGCCACAATAATGACAGATGAACATACTGGTTAAAAAAAAAAAAGGCCTGGTTTAGAGGGGAAGTGAAGGCAACTATATACATATATATCTCAAATAAATGGAAGAAATGGGGAAGTTGGTAGTAATGAATATAAATCAGAAGCTAGGAATTGTAGAAAATTGATAAGGGAAGCAAAGGGACACAAGGAGAAATCTTGTGGCAGGAAGAGTTAAGGACAATAAGGAGTTTTTTAAGTCTATTAGGAACAAAGAGAATCCTAACAATTGTATTGGTCTATTACTAGGTGGAAATGGTAGAATTATCAATAATAACAGAGAAAAGGTAGAAGTGTTCGATAAATATTTCTGTTCTATATTTGGGAAAAACACAAATGATGATTAATTTCATATGATAACACTCTTTCCATTCTACTAGTATCTCAGGAGGATGTTAACCAGTAGGGACTCATGTTTAATCAGTAGGTCTGGATAACTTGCAAACAAGAGTATTAAAAAAGCCTGCTGAAGAGCTTGCTTTAATGTTCATTTTCAATAAGTCATGGAACATGGAGAAAGTTCCAGAAGAGTCAAAGAAAGCTAACACTGTGCCAATATTTTAAAAAAGCAAACAGGATGACCCAGGTAATTGTATACCTGTCAGTCTGAGATTGATCCCAGGCAAGATAACAGAGCAGCTGATACTGGAATTAAAGAACAGTAATATAATTAACATCAATCATGGGTTTATGGAAAACAGATCCTGTCAAAGTAACTTGATATCTTTTTTGTTGAGTATATAAGTTTGCTTGATAACAGCAGTAGTGTTGATTTAATATACTTTAATATTCTGAAAGGCATTTGACTTGGTACCACATTCAAACTAGAACGATATAAGATTAATATGATGATACATATTAAATGGACTAAAGCTGGCTAACTGAAAGTTACATTTTGAGACTACATATGGTGAATCATCATCAAACAGGTGTTTCCAGCAGTGCACCACAGGGGTCCAGTTTTGGCCCCACATTATTTAACGTTTTTTCAATGACTTGGAAGAAAACATAAAGTCACTGACGAAGTTTGCAGACGACCCAATGAGTAAGGGATATTTATAACGAACTACATTCAAAAAGCGACATAAAAAGAATTAGCTGCAAATGCGAGCACCAAACAGGCAATGGT
Organism: Chelonia mydas; assembly: GCF_015237465.2. Taxonomy (NCBI): domain Eukaryota; kingdom Metazoa; phylum Chordata; order Testudines; family Cheloniidae; genus Chelonia; species Chelonia mydas. The sequence continues at coordinate 12,409,176 of NC_051260.2, forward strand.
TAATTAAGGTTACCCCCGCAACTTTAATTTGGCCCTTGTGCATTATGCCATGGCTTTTAATGCCATGATCGCTCACTATTACTCACAGGACCCTGGCCCCAATACTGGCATTTCCACACTTTTGAGTACATGGCTTTGCAACCTGAAAAAAACAAAATACCACCAAGTGGAGCCAAAATATCCCTCCTCATGGGACCACAGGAGAGTTGACGCATTTCAATATACAGCATGGACCTCTGCCACTTGAGCTAACGGAGGAACTGGTAGAAGTGGTCGACTCTTATCCTCTCTCTGCACCAGCCTCTAGAGAAGGATGGGACACACGCTTTGCCAGTGGGTTCACAGCTATTTGCCTGACAGCGGAGGAATGCTGAGATGCACGGCTTGTCTACGACAGCAGTTTAGTCCACCCTAATGAGAATGAGTGTGGCTTGAAAATGCCTGCGTACACACGACACAAACCCTTAAAGGGCACTAACTCAGGAATCCTGGGCTCTGTGCCAGCTTTGGGAAGGGCATCTGTTCCGGTGGCTATTGACTCTGCTACCCCCTCCCCCACCCTACCCCTTCTGCCCCTGCCCCTAACATCTCCCTCCTCCTCCCCCTCTCCCCTCTGTGCCTATGCGCCTAGCCCTTATCCTTTTCCCTGACTACTCTCCCCTACTTCTCAGCCCCCCAAACAGCCAGCCCCGCTGTGCTCCCTTCTCCCCTCTTTTTCACCCCAATGGTTAGGCTGTTTCCTCCATCTCTGGGGGAGCATTGAGTGCACAGGAGGGACAGTCTGGGGCCCAGCACCACAGCATCCCCCAGCAGCCAGGAGGAACCATTATAGGAAAAGCCCTGCTCATCCCTGTAGCCTGTTTCTGGTGATTTCTGGGCCCGTTTTGCTGTGATGCCCTGCCCTGCTCTTTGCACATCTGAAGAGGTAAAGTATTGCAGCTAACTCCATAGCTTCACCCCACTGCTTCTCTCCCTCGCTTTGGGCCAAACAAAGTCCATGCTGCAGTGCTGGTCATTTTCGGGAACCGCCAAGGTCAGCACCGCCTGGCTGGAACCCGCACCCACTCCCACACTCAAACTCCCTCCCAGAGCCCGCACCCTTTATCCCCTCCTGCACCCCAAACACCTGATGCCCCAGCCCTGAGGCTGCACCCCACACCCTAACTCCCTCCCAGAGCTCTCACCCCTCATCCCCTCCCGCACCCCAAACCTCTGCTGCCTCTGCCCTGAGTCCCCACCCCACAACCAAACTCCCTCCCAGAGCCCACACCCCCTCCCACACCCAAACTCCCTCCCAGAGCCTGCACCTTGCACCCACTCCCGCACCCAAACTCCCTCCCAGAGCCCACAGCCCCTCCCACACCCAAACTCCCTCCCAGAATCCGCACCCCCTCGCGCACCCAAACTCCCTCCCAGAACCCGCACCCCCTCCTGCACCCAAACTCCCTCCCAGATCCCGCACCTCCTCCTGCAGCCAAAACTCCCTCCCAGAGCCCGCACCCCGCACCCCTCCCACACCCAAACTCCCTCCCTGAGCCCTCAAACTGCACCTCCCCACACACCCAAACTCCCTCCCAGAACCTGTACCCCGCACCCCTCCTGCACCCAAACTCCATCTTAGAGCCTGCACCCTGCACCCCCTCCCACACCAAAACTCCCTCCCAGAGCCCGCTCCCCCTCCTGCACCCCAACCCCCTGCCCCAGCCTGGTGAAAGTGAGTGGGGTGGGGGATGGTATCAGGGCCTGCATCCCAGACAGCCTTCCCGGGCCCTGATACCATCCCCCACCCCACACACTTTCCCTCTCTGCCCCGATCCCATCTCCCGACCCCACACACTTTCCCTCCCCATCCCTGATCCCATCCTGCACCCCACACACATGCCCTCTCCACCCCTGAACCCATCCCCTGCCCACACATTTGCCCTTCCCCCAAATCCTATCCATGTGACCCCAGGGACCTCTTGGTGCCAACTGGTAGAGGGGACAAAGTGGATGCACAGGGTTAACATGGATCCCCTGGGTCAGGAATAAGTATAATAATTCACCAAAGGTGACATGAAAGGTCTCTACCGAAAGCCAGTAGCTCACTGGTCATCACAGTCACTGTGAAACGTATGTACGGATAATAGTTAAGAAGTTATGTATAGATGCTGAAAAATATGTGGTTTAAGTTGGGGGCTTCTTACCAGAAGGTGATTGTGACAGGGCGCTTGCCCCGCACTGGCCCTAAGAGGGTTAAAATCCGCCTAGGGAGGCTGAGGGGAAGGCAGCCAAAGGAGGGGCTGCTGGGGAAACAGCCAATTAGGGCAGCAGCTGCAGAAAATTAGGGTGGCAGGTGGACCAGCCAATCAGGGCCCAGCCGGCCTACATAAAAGGAAGCTGCAGACCAGAGCACATAGTCTGCTGCAGGGAGTCCCAGGGAGAAGACTGGCTTCCTAGAGGGCTACAGAGAGACCAGCACTGGGGGAAGGGCAGGTGCTAACAGGGACCAGGAGAGCTCCTGACAGGCTGCCAGGACTTACAGGCTTGAGGCCCAGGGAAAAGGAGCTGGAGCTGGAGCTAGAGGCAGAGGCAGAAGGAACCGAGGCTGCAGGGAAGTGGCCCAGGGAATAGAGACAGTGAGCTGGAAGGAAGGAGCAGCATGGCTGTGGACTGCCAAGCTGCTGAGAGGAGTGGCTGGATGCTTGTTGGAGGAGTCCCCCGGAAGTGGGGAACCGGATGGTGACATGGCTGGAGGGCTGTGCCACAAAGCAGATGAGAGAAAGGAGCTGTAATGGGTCTGCAGGCGGAGGTGAGAACGGGAGAGCCACCACCCAAGTAGGCACCTGCTGGACTGAGCTAATTCCTGAAATGACCAGCAGGTGGCGCCAGTGCAGGGAGTGATGCCGTGACAGTGATAAGCAGGTTCCTTTCAAGCAGGAGGTGAGAGATGCTTCTCTCTCTGTCTGAGCCGGTGTGTGCTGTAAGACTCACACTGGATGCCTATTTGCTTTACGGAGCCTGAGCCTAATCAAGAGTTTGCAAAGTCTACAAGAAAGATGCAGACAGGAGAAAGCATCCAGCAGGGGGCATCCTGTTTATGAGCAAAGACAATGGATGTGGGAGGAGGGGTATAACTGGGAGTACTGGGGTTCACATGTGATCCTAAAACTAGGGGACGGGCTACCAGCATGCATGTCTTATGAAAGGAGGGTCGCAGCTGTTAAGTGCTGAGAGAAAAACTTTGGGTGAGCTAAGCTTCGTTAGACGGGGAAGTATCTCTGGTTAGGTAAGTTTAGGCTCTAGAAACCATGTTATGATTTTATTTGACAGGTAACCATTTGTTTCCAATATTTGTTACTTGCTGCTTCTCAAACCTCTATTCTTAATTAAACTTATACTTGGTTTCACTGTATAAACATGTCTAAGCACTGTGTTTCAAGTGGAGCTGTGTTCTGAGGTGTAGCTGCTAAACTGCAGTGTCTGGCTCCTTTGGGAGCAGTGTAGCCAAAGGCATGGTGAGTGTCCCATGGCACAGGGGCTGGCCTCTCCAGGGGGATGCTCACAGGGCTTGGGTTGGAGTGCATCTATTGCTAACCCTCACAATTACTCTGTCCCCTTTTCCCTCCCCAACATCCCTGTCCCTCCCTCTCCCCCCCCCCCCCGCCCACAATTCCACTGTGTCCCTCCTCTACCCCACTAGTAGGGTTGCCAACTTTCTAATCCCTGAAAACCAAACACCTGCCCCACCTCTTCCTCTGCACCACCTCTCCCTCACTCCATCACTTGCTCTCCACCCCAGCCCCCAGGACTCACCTGCTGCCTTGTCACCATGCCTCAGTGGGTCACAACTGAATACCAAATTCAGACCAAACTGCTGAGAAATAGGGCAGATACACCCCAAAACTGGGGGCTATTCTTCCATAAAATATACCAAATCAGCAACAAAAGTAAACTTCTGTCTCATCACACTGGCTAACAAGAAGTCAGAAATTTAGCCTCCTTAGATATTCCAGTCCTGGAGTCAACATCCAGACACTAGACTTAATGATGAGTGATTATTTAAAACCAATTTCATCAAACAAAGGGTTCTTCTGATCCCAAAGGAGCGGCCACATACCCAGGTCAATATATAACTCAGATCTTACCCAATAATCACGCTGTTGTCAATCCTTTAGTATCTCATATCTAAAGGTTTATTTATAGAAAGAGGTGAGAGTTAAAATTGGTTAAAGGAATCAAATACATATAATAATTGCAAAGTTCTTGGTTCAGGCTTGAAGCAGGGATGCACTAAACTGCTGGCTTGTTAAATCTCTGGTTGCTTCCAAATGACTTGGAAGGTCCTCAGTCCTTTGGTTAGAATGCTTCCATAGCCCAGACATTACAGCAGGGACGAGGCAAAATGGAGATGTTTCTTGGGCCTGTTATAGCTTCTGCTGTGTGGAGGGAAACCCATTGTTCTAAGCAAAGCCCTCAGCACAGTTTGTGGAAAAGTACAGGCACACGAGATGGAGTTTAGTATCCCATGATCTAGTCACATGCCCACGCATGCTTCGATGAGTCATATCAGAGGCCATGACCCATATTCTAGCTGGAAAGTCCACAGGAAAGTCCATCAGGTAGGGATAAGCCTTTTCTACGGTCCAGTGTGAGTTAAGTGTTCTTTGATGGGCCATTCAACTTGTATAATCCCTTCACAATGTGCTGGCCAGACTAGAAGTAAGATGTCTTGTGGGTGTGACCACAGGAGCAAACACATTTACAGGTATACAATCAATATTCATAACGTTAGATATAAAAAGATAGGATAATCATATTCAGCAAACCATAACTTTTGGGGGGCACAGTGGGGTGGGGGGGTCCCTGGAGCGAGGGGCTGGGGAGGGGAAATCAGGACACAGCAGAGTGAGGGAGGTCGGCCCCTGGAGTGAGGGGCTGGGGAAATAGGGGCGGGAGGCAGACAGGTTACCCCCCATCCCCCCCGGACGGCACTGGTATCTACTTTGGAGACCAATCCAGGAGCCAGTCAGTTCTGTCTGTCAGGCCTGGAGGGGCGGGAAGAGCAGCAGCTGCTGAGCAGAGCCACTTCTCTAACAACAGCTGCTGCTCTTCCCGCTCCCCAGTGGCAGAGGCGGGTTACTGCACGTAACTGGACTTTTAGTGTCCGGTCAGCTGTGCTGACTGGACGCTGCTAGTTTCCCTTTTCGACCGGACGTTCTAGTCAAAAACTGGACACCTGGCAACCCTACCCACTAGTCCCTGAGCTCCCCACATCGCTGGGGCGCCCCCAGGGGTGAAAGTAAGTTAGAGGTCTTACCGGTACCCCGGAGTCCTGAGCAGGGGGTGTGGCCTCAACTGGAAGAGGCAGGGCCTTAACTCCCCAGGCCAGGGCTCCAGCTGCGGTAGTGGCGGCTGGGAGCCCGGGGCCCTTTAAATCACACCCGAGCTACCAGCTGCAGAGGCGGGTGGGAGGCTCGGGGGCAATTTAAAGGGCCCAGGGCTCCAGCTGCCGCTACCGCAGCTGAGCCCTGGGCCTTTTAAATCACTGAGGAGCCCTGGGGGCTCCCGGCTTCCACCACTACCCCGGGGCTCTGGGCTCTGGCAGAGCTTTAAAGGGCCTGGGGCTTCACTGTGGTAGCAGCTGCCGGAGCCCCGAGCCCTTTAAATCCCCACCTGAGCCCTGCTGCCCGAGCCCTGGGGTAGCGGAGGCCGGGCTCCATTGGGGATTTAAAGGGCCCCGGGGCTTCAGCCACCGCTACCGCCCCGGCCCTTTAAATGCCCGCCGGAGCCCCACCGCCGCTACCCCAGGGCTTCAGCAGCAGGGCTCCGGCGGGGATTTAAAGGGCCGGGGCAGTAGCGGTGACTGGAGCTCCGGGGCTCTTTAAATCCCCGCCAGAGCCCCCCCACCCCTACCCCAGGGCTCGGGCAGCAGGGCTCAGGTGGGGATTTAAAGGGCTTGGGACTCTAGCCACCACTACTGCCCCGGCCCTTTAAATCCCCTCCGGAGCCCCGCCGCTGCTACCCCAGGGCTTCGGCAGCAGGGCTCAGGTGGGGATTTAAAGGGCCCCGGGGCAGTAGCGGCGGCTGGAGCTGTGTAAATTTTAGCCCTAGTTAGCAGGGGAGGAAAATTTGCACTAAACCAGGAAGTTGGTCACATCCTTTACTATAGAGAAATGACCAGATCTATACCATGTTGATGGGATTGACTGGCGGGTTCTAAAATTTGACTTCTTGTGCAGTAAGGATTCTGCCCCCTTTCCCCATAAATGCTGATAATGGATTAATATAGTTCAGGGGGCTAGCTGGGTTTTCCACCCAATAAATTGCCACATTGTGAAAGAGTCTGTTTTGTCTAATAGTTAGAGCAGGGGCTGGAATACAGGGCACTTAGGATCTATTCCCAGCTCTGGGAGTTGAATGGGGTCTAGGGATTAGAGTCAGGGGGGTTGAGAGTCTGGATTCTATCCCTGGCTCTTGGAGGGGAGGATGGTTTATTGGTTAGAGCAGTAGTGCTCAGAACTCCTGTTTCCAGCCATGTGAAATACTGTGGTGTAATAAGAGCAGGGGACTGGGAGTCAGGACTCCTGGGTACTAATCCAGTCTCTTCCACTGATTCACTGCTGTGACCTGGGTAAGTCTTTGTGCTTCAGTTTCGCCAGCTATAAAGTTGGGGTGATAGTACCTTGCTCCCAAGAGTGGAAGGGGTGAGGTCTGTGAGGTTTAATGCACTGAAGTTTGTAAAGAGCTGGCAGACCTTGCATGGACGGGGCAGAGGCCAGCGGGGTGGCTCTGTGGTTATTAAGATGCACTGGCTGTGTTGTGTTCCTCCTGGCCACTGTTTAACAAGTCCACTTCTTTTCACAGATCCAGCCATCCCCATTCATCGTACACGCAGCGTCGTTCCACTTCCCATCTTTGAGCATCATCACGCAGTCCTCGCCACTGCCAAAATTGTTGGGCTCCCCTCGATCCCAGTTGCTGGGGATCAAAGAGAGTAGCAAACTCAGCCAGGCATTCGAGGGAAGCCCTGGAGAAATGCACTCCCTGAAATCCCACTTAAGCCCCCAGAGAGGGTGATCCGGCCTCACCCTCTGGAAGGTGGTTTGGGGCTGACTGTTACAGAGCACTGGATAAGAGCCAAGTGTAATGATATAGGGCCTGACTGACCTCTGTTACTCCAGTTTTAAACTGGTCTAGCTATTAACTTCAATGGAATTTACACTGGTGTAAACCTGGGGTAATACAGTGGTGGATCAGGGCCGTACTGTTACAGTGAGAGTTACCCACAGTCTTACAAGTGCTTTTCCTGAGTGGGTGAGCACTGACCAGGCTTGGAGGACACCCTGCGTGGTTAGTGCTGTGATCCACGTTCTCTTTGGTCAGTCCTCGCTTCCAGCCTGACTCTCTACGTGGAGTTAATTCTCAGGATAGAGTCACTTCCTGGGAACACTGGGGTATTTGGGCTGAGGTTTATGCAAGAGGGGACTGACCTGGGTGCTGTTGGTGATACCTGTGCCCCAGGTCTAGTGTAAATAAACAAGTTACACTAAGAAGGAGCCAGATTCCACCGATTTCTTCTCAAAGGGGAAACTGCCCCGTAAGACCCTGAAAACTGCTACTGCTCAGCTGAAGGTGACAATTTAATTCCACCACTTTGTTCTCTACCCCACTAGCTCTGGTTCCCTGTGGGGAAGCCCTGGACAGTTTAAAGAGCAGAGCAGATGGAAGATGAATCAAGAAAGGGCAGCTCCACCCACTTAGCCAATGACTCAATGTGTTTGAAACGTACTGATTGGCCAGTTGCACTGGAGCCAACCCCCCACCCTGCCCTCATGTACCGTGAGCGGGATTGGGCTGACCTGTATGACACAGAACTGTCGTCGACCCATATAAATGTCCCTTCATTGCTAACGTCGTGCAGGCCAATCCAGTACTGCTTGCCGTTAGCGTTCTTTGTCAAAAACTCCTGAAAAAAGAAAATGATTGATTGCAATAAAATATGGCCCAAATCTAAGGCACCATCCCAATCCCACCTCACACAGCCCGTACTCCTCTCTGGCTCTCTGTTGTTCTCCTTGTGCCGAGATGTGGCCCATTGGGTTAGGCAGCGACTGAGATTGAGGCCCCATTGTGCCAGGTGCTTCACAGACACCTAGTGAAAGACGTTCCCTGTCCCAAAGAGCTTACAATCCAACAGACAAAACCAAGGGTGAGAGGGGAAACTAAGGCATGGTGATTTGTGCCAGGTCACACACAAGGTCAGTGGCAGAGCAGCGAGTAGGACCCAGCTGTCCTGGCTCCCAGGCTTGTCCTGAACCACTAGACCAGGCTAGCTCCCCTCCCAAAGGACCTGCTGAGGGAGCTGCGGCTCTGGATCGATGTGGAAGCACCATGTGGACATGGAGGCTAGGCAGAAAACATCAGGGAGCTCCCAAGTGACCACGATCTCATGGATCCCAGGCCTCCACCAGACGCTGTGTCTCCAAACCCTTTCCCCATCACTCCTTACAATCAGGGCTCTCTCTCCGACTCCCGCAAAGGTTCCCTTCCCAGGGAGCTTTCCTGGAGCTGTCAGGCTGACTTGCCTGAGGGTCCCCAGCAGCCTGACTGGCGCTTGGGATGAATTGTGCAGTAACTCTTGGGAGTTGGGGGAGTGCCCGAAGTCTGTGTTCTGGGAAGTGGTTTGCTACTCGGTCCTGTGCCAATAGATGGTGCTCAAGTATATGTAGCATGGTCCCTGGGTTTTGTAGGGCCAAGACAATTTCTTGTGCACTGCAAATGGCTACCTAAGAGCGGCCATACTGGGTCAAGCCAATGGCCCATCTAGCCCAGTGTCCTGTCTTGCGACAGTGGCCAGGGCCACGTGCTGCAGAGGGCATGAACAGAACAGGGCAATTATTGAGTAATCCATCCCTTGTTATCCAATCCCAGCTTCTGGCAGTCAGAGGCTTAGGGACACCCAGAGCATGGGGTTATGTCCCTGACCATCTTGGCTAATAGCCATTGATGGACCTGTCCTCCAGGAACTCATCTCATTCTTTTTTGACCCTAGTTATACTTTTGGTCTCCACAACATCCCCTGGCAGTGAGTTCCTCAGACTGTGTGCTGTGTGAAGAAATACCTCCTTAGGTTTGGTTTAAACCTGCTGCCTATCAATTTCATCAGGTGACGCCTAGTTCTCGTGTTCTGTGAAGGGTCAATAACACTTCTTTATTCACTGTCTCCACACCCGTCCTGGTTTTATAGCCTCTGTCACATCCCCCCTTAGCCGTCTCTTTTCCAAGCTGAACAGTCCCACTCTTTTTAATTTCTCCTCATCTGGAGCTGTTCCAGCCCCCTGATCATTTTTGTTGCCCTTCTTGTGCACATCTTTACACCAGTGCATAATGTGTTTCCTAGGCACTGAGCAGAGAAACATCAGCTACTATCCTGTCCCCAGGCATCTCTCTCATGCCAAGAGCCTCCCAATTGCTGGGACACCATCTCCACGCCCTGTCCGAGCTGTGTGGCTTGACTCAGTGAGCCTGACTTACCTGCTTTTGTGGGTTATCAATAATAATCAGTTCGGCACCTTGGTCTTTGCAGGCCTGCTTGGCATAGGACCAGTGTTTACGCACTGTGGAGAAGTAGTAGCAGGTCCCTGAATTCAGCAGCCAGCCGGCTGGACAAATGCTGCAGGCAGAGTCTGCAATGCAAGACAAGCAGAGGTCACTCTCAGCGCTGGACTGCAATGGACAATAATAGCGTCTGCCCAGTGCCCTTTAGCCAATGACCTCAACGCGCCTAGCCAAGGTGGGGAAGCGTCACCCTTAATTTGCAGAGGGGGGGAAACTGAGACAGAGAGAGGTGCAGTAACTTGCTCAAGACCATTCCCAAGCTGGGAAGAGAACTCAGGAGTCCTGATTTCCGGCCTCACCTGCTCTAACCACTAGTCCAGTGGTTTTCAACCTTTTTTCGTTTACGGCCCTTTAAAACATTTCTAATGGTGGTGCAGACCCCTTTGGAAATCTTAGACATAGTCTGCAGACCCCCAGGGGTCTGCGTACCACAGGTTGAAAGCCACTGCACTGCACAACATTGGCCTCAAGGAGCTGGGAATAGAAGCCAGGAGTCCCAGTGGCCAGCCCTCTGCTCTAACCACTAGACTTCATATACCTCCCAGAGATGGGAATAGAACCCAGATGTCCTGCATTCCAGTCCCCTGCTCTAACTATTAGACAAAACTGACTCCTTGACAACCTAGGGGAAATCCCAGCTAGCCCCCTGAACATTATCACTGCTTGTGGGGAAAACGAGCAGGAATTCTAACTGGACGAGGTGCCATGGCCCAGGCCCCCATTTGCTGGGTGCCGTACATTATTTATTACGTGTATTATGGCAGTGCTTAGATGCCGCAGTCATAGATCAGGCCCCGTTGTGTCAGGCATGGTACAAACGCAGAACAGAAAGACGGTCCCTGCCGTGAAGAGCTGACAGTCTCAGCAAGTCGAGGCTGGCGTGTGTCTCACCGTTCCTTTTCTGGACAGCATCCAGAATCTTGTAGGCCTCAGCCCTGATGTTAGCTCTGTCACTTTTTGCTTTGGCCAGACCCTCTGATACTGCAAACACAACACACTGTCACATGTAGGAATAGGGTTGTATCCCTTTAAACAGTCTGTGAGCCTCGAGTGGCGCTCACCATATTCTGTACTTCAGAAGCTGCCAGAAGCCAGCTAGAGCAGCGGGTGTGTGCAGCTAGGCCTCGCACACCTGTGTGCAGATCGTAAACACTGGGATTTGGGGCCTGGCTGTGACACTGTAGTGGGCCCCTATCCCAGCAGCAGGAGTCACAGAGCTTGTTACACGGTCAGTCTGATACGGTCATTAGGGACTGGAGACCCGACCGGAATCACCATCTGAACCTGAACCTTTCACAAGGGTCAAAATCATTCATCTAAAACCAGGTCCCCGCCCCCAAACCTCAGCAGGAGCCCTGCCCTTGCCTCATACCCAGGCACACTGCCCTGCCCCACAATTCCCTGCCTCTGGCTCCCCAGTTTATTACACCTGGGTCATCTTCTGCCCAGCCCTTTAATCTACCTGCCTCCCCTCAGCCACTAATGAGTCACCATCCCCATCTCCCTCCCCCCGGCCCTCCCCTGCTTCCAAAACACATATCCCCTCTCCTAGCAGTCCCAAGTGAACCTAGGGAGAAAGAAACAGTCAGATCCCCCCTCTGTAGCAGCCCAGCCCATGGGAGTCCCTAAAGGCCAGAGACTCCTGCAGTGACCAGGAATGCACCTGGGGTGAGAATCCCTGGAACTGAGGAGTGAACTGGCTTCCCCAGTTCACCCCAGCTAGTCACACACAGTGAGCCTGGTACAAGAGGAGCCCTGAGTGCAGAGGCTCAGTGGGCACTGGCTGTGCCCCCGCCCCTCCGGTGGGTCACCCAGAGTAGGGCAGGGCCCGGGTTTCCAGCCTCGGTGACTTGATCCCAAATGTTGCTTGCGCCGGCTGGCCTGGCGGTGTAGGGTGGAATGGATCCCAAATCGCCATGGGAACCTGGCGCGGGGCTTCTCCACCCCGCTCTCTACTTTCTGCTGTTCTCCACCCCCTCCTCTGCCTGAGCCCTGCTCCCTGCCCCCCGCCCCGCCATGGGCACTCACCTTCCACTCTCAGTGTGGCCTGGTCTGACTGCAGCCTCTTCAGCTCCATGGCCAGCTCCACCTCTGAGAGATAAACAGGGCTGATCACGTTCCTGAGAGGGGACCCAGGGCTCAGCAGGAACAAGGAGGTGGCCAGGGAATCGGGGCTGTTGAGGGGAGCTTGGGAGGAGGAGGAGTGACGTCACTGGGGTGCAGGGCGTTCGTAGAGGTGATGCTGGGCTGTGGGTCTGTGAGGGCTTCAGTACGTACCAGTGCTGTGCATGGCGGACTGGTTGAAATGAAGTGTCTCCAGTTGCTTCGCTGTCTTGGAGCCTGGAAGAGACAGAGGCCAGTGAGCTGGGAACTACCCCTCTCTTCATCTCATGGGGCAGGGCCGTGTTCCCTAGCAGAGCGGGTCTGTCGGGTACTGGGGTCTCCCGGGGCTGGTTTCCTTCCTGGGAAGAGGCAGCGCGGATGGATTTGCTTTCGTCCCCTGGCCATGATGGTCCATGACTCAGGCTCCGAGATGGAGAGCGACTTGCCCCAGGCCAGGTAGTGAAGCAAGATTAGAACTCGGGGCTCCCTGACTTGTGCTCATTCACTCAGACCCCACCTCCAGCTACCAGCCCTGCCTGGAGACAGCTTATTAGTGAGTTTAGTTAGGGCCCATCCAGACTAGGGAAATTTGTACTAGTGTCACCGTTGACTGGTGCAAATCCCTAGTGCAGACACATGGCACAAGGCTTGCACAGGTTACCAGGATTAGACCCACTGATGTGAGTCCTACTTTGCATCATCCCAGTGTGTGTCTACATTAGTGGTTTGCATCAGCATTTACCTATCAGGACACGGTCTGTAGACAAGGGGCAGGTTCTCCATCACCTGGACTTTATTAAAAGATTGTCTGTCTCTTCCTAAAAGTTCCACTCCAGCTCGACTACCAGATATGGGCTGGATATAGGAATCGCTGGGTGGGATTCTGTGGCCTCTGCTATGCAGGAGGTCAGACTTGAGGCCCATAACAGTCCCTTCTGGCTGTAACATCTATGAGCAATGATGGTGCAAACTTCCCTAATGCAGACAGGAACCTAGCTAGTTAGATAGACCCTGAGCCAAACACCACTGAAGACAATGGGAGCCTTTCTATTGGTTCGGTGGGTTTCAGATCAAACCATTAGTTAGTTAATAGGAGCAGAACAGAAAAGAAGAAAGGTTTGGTATTTCTTGTTTCCCTGTGTCCCTCTGCCTGTCTGTCTGTCTCCACCTATCATCCCATGTCTTACACTTAGGTTGGAAGCTCTTTGGGGCAGGAACTGGCTTTGTGTACTGTGTTTGTACAGCACCTCACACAATGGAGTCCTGGTTCATAACCGGGGCTCCTGGGTGCTGCCATAATACACCTAACAGGCGAGTCTGGGATCCATAGACAATCACAGTCCTTGTTATAGCCAATGAGTGCCAAGTATCCACTTTTAGACACAACAGGAGGAGCAATCAACCTCATTTATGTAGTGAAACAGCTGCAGACAATGAAAGTGACCACCCAAGGCACCAGGCTGCATGGCAGGAAAGAGCCGTGTGGGCCGAGGGGCACCTGGTTGTAGTCCCAGGTGTTCGGAGCAGCCTGTGTGTGAGGGAGGCTGAAGGAGCTGTGAGCGGGACCCTGTCAGGAAGCAGAGATGGAGTTTCTTGGGCACAGAGCTGAAGGGGCAGACCGGAGATTTCCGAGACAGGGAACAGCCTGCAGCTGTTTGTTCCTGCTGTGTTCAAGGGAACAAGATGTTGTAACTAAACAAGATCACAGCGAGAACAGACCTGCTTGGGAGCAGCGATTGCTCCCCCTAACAGGAACAAACCTGACAGCACCTCTGATTTTGGCTTCTGCCAAAGGGGCAACATCAGTAATACAAATACACGGACACTCATAAGTAAACTGAATTGTTACCGTTGCCTCTCAGCACGGATTGACCAGTCTGCAACTGCTCCAGCTCCTTGGACATCTCCGAGTCTAGACAGAAGGACAGACACCAGCTGTTGTTTATATGGTTTGGGGGGGCAGGGCGGGGGGCTGAGTTTTCGATTTGGGTTCACAGCATAGAGCAACATGCTGCATTTCTACTTTCCAACTTCCCCCTGTGGAGATAATCTCTGAGGGTGATATCCCCAAAGGGATTTTGGCATTGCAATGCTGAGCACCACAGTGCCTAGAAAATCCCAGGAACACCCACAAAGCCGAGTTACATGCCCAGGCTCCGACACAATGACTGGGGAGAGCAATGCATCTGAGTGCAATCCCCAAAACCCAGCACGCTAGGCGGGGAGCTGTGTAAGTAGCCAATGGGAGATACTGATGAGCCATCCCTGCCCTTTTCTCAGAGCTTTGCATGCTAGTCCAGGCTGCAGGAATGGGAAGTATCTAGCTCCGCTAGTGATCAACAAACAGGAACTCCTCTCCTGGCTTAGGCACCTAGGTAGTGTCTTTTGGGAATGAGTTAGGTGCCTGCCTCGCTCTACACAAAATGCAGGGGAGGAGGTGCTGCTGCCCACCTTATAATTTATAGCCCAATGGTCAGAACACTCACTTGGGATGTGGGCAACCCAGGTTCAAATCCCTCCTCCCTGGCAGAGGAGCAGAAAGGATTTGTATAGGGGCTTAGGTGGGAGACAAGCATCCAGATGCCTCGAGGGAGGCAGGAGTGCGCATGCCTAGAGGTGTCGAGTGAGTTTAGGCACCTACAGTGCTCAGTGGGAGTTTTGTGGATTGCAGTAGTAGACTTAGGTGCCTCACTGGCTTCAAGGATTTCACCCAGAGTCCCCTCTGAATGACCTCTGCCCTGGCGCAGTCTGGCCAACTCCAGAGGTTAAAAACCAATCACAAGATTGGCTTAAAAATCAAGAGATTTGTGAAAAATAATAGACTTGACTTTTCTTTTCTTTGCCTCCTGGTTTCTGAGCCATTACATTGCTTTCCCAAGCTTTTCTCTGCAACTAGAATCCATCTCAGTTTAAATGAAAGCTCAGATTCCCACCTAATCACAACACTCCTGGAGCTGGGGCTTCAATTCAAACACCATCTAGAGTTCACAACGCTGAGGCTGCTATGTGTAATGACACCCACCAAGGCTCCTCAGCAGGACGTGAATCCCTGCCACAGCAAAGATCTTCTGAGCTACAGGAGCTACTCTGTTAGCTGGCAGGAGTAGTTAGGCTGTTATCCTGTGTGGAGCAGCTGCTAGAGGGCATCCCAACACACATTGTACTCACTTGTACCTGTGAATACATTCAAGAATCAAACACCAGCGTGTTCCTGCTCACAGTGAGGGCGCTGGGAAGGTGCCCCGTTGCTGTGAATTGGAGGGCAGGTGGCCTGACTTAATGAGCCTTGTCTTACAATTAGCAGCACTATGGCACAATGAAACACATTGCGGGGGCCTATATCCCTTCTCCTGCAGTGTCTTGACACTGGCCATTGCCAGACATAAGGGGACCTGGCTGGGAGGGACTCATGGCCTGAAATCCTAGCCTTGCTGAAGCCAATGAGAGTTTGGCCATTGACTTAATGGAGTCAGGATTTCACCCCTGGTCTTTTCCACTGGTCCATTCCTGTGTGATAGTCCTAAACGCATTCCGGGATACTTACACTTTCCAATCACCATGGCGAGGAGGATGACCCATAACACAAACGACACGGCGTGCACAGCGTAAAGGGTTAATACTGATCTTTCCTCCCCATTCAGGCCCCTACCGCACTGCAGCAAGGAATTCCCTGGAAGGCAGGAGCAGAGACAGCGGGGGTTAGAGCATCGGTCCCTGCCCTCTGGCGAACCAGTGCTGCGGGGGCAGGTGTGCTCGAAGCTTCGCGGGGAAGGCACTAGGGGAATTCAGAATTCACTATTATTGTAATTCGTAAATAGTGATGGACGTGCCACTGGGGTCAGGAATCTCTGTGCAGCACAGAACATGCAGGGGAATTCACACCCTCTATCTATCTATCCCTATAGAATCATAGAATATTAGGGTTGGAAGAGACCTCAGGAGGTCATCTAGTCCAACCCCCTGCTCAAAGCAGGACCACCCCCAACTAAATCATCCCAGCCAGGGCTTTGTCAAGCCGGGCCTTAAAACTTCTAAGGATGGAGATAGGTAACTCATTCCAGTGCTTCACCACCCTCCTAGTGAAAAAGTTTTTCCTAATATCCAACCTAGAACTCCCCCACTGCAACTTGAGACCATTGCTCCTTATATTCACCCTATCTATCTATCATTTGGCCACCTGGATTTCCATTGAGCCTAAGCCCCAGAAGTAAGAGAACCCTATTTCCTGGGAGTCCCCTCTGTTTTCCCAAGGATCCTTTGGGGGAGCCAGGCCATGAGATCCATGTGAGATGCTGGGATGATTCCCTGGGGTTTCACCTCCCACCCTTTCCTCTCTCTGCTTTGACTGCCTTCCACCATCAGGATACAGCTCCGTGGCTGCAACCCCTGCCTACATCTCCCCCTCACCCCCTGTTCAGTCCGTGCTCCCCTCCTGATGGTTGCTTGTACCACCTCCCTATGGCCAGCCCTGGCCTCCCCCTCAGTGCCCTATGCTCTCCCATACACTGTCCTCTAAGATTCCTCCCCATCTTGCTGCAGACTCATGCGCCATGAAGCCTGCCAGGCAGAGAGGCTGCCCCCAGCTTTGTGCTGCTCTGTCCCAGCCACTGTAGCCTCCTCCAGGCAGGGACAAGCCCTTGGTTCAGAGCGTTGCTCCATGCACAGTACCATGTACTCACCAGCCAACCCCCCCTTCCTCCACTGCCCCAGCCCACTGTGCTGCTGTCAGCAGCGGGGCTGGGGAGGGGAAGGAAGCAGCTGTGTCTCCAACGCCTACATCTCAAATCAGCACCCCCTCCCACACACACACGCACATATCCCCCTTCGCTTCCCAGGAATGAAAGTAAAAAAAGAGGAAGAAAAGAAGCACAAATCTGCTGTAAGCGCAGAATTGCACGAGGCATGTTCCTATTGCACAACGCAGGGACATCCTGCCTGATCAGCAGAACTCTGGCTCCGAAATGCCTCTCGTAACACGTCCACCCCGGGCCTGGGACAGGGATCAGGGCCAAGGCTCCTGATGGTATAACCTGCAATTGTGTATGACGGGCTCCAGCGCCCAGCAACTCGTGCATTGTGGACACTAGTCCTGAGTGCAATATGGACGCAAAATCTATTTATCCATTTATCCATTCAATCCCATAAATGCTAGCCATCCCTATACAACCCCATCCAGCCATCCCCATACTCCTCCATCCGTCCATCCATCCATCCATCCCCATACACCCCCCTCCATCCATCTCCATATACCCCCCATCCATCCATCCATCCCCATACACCCCCCTCCATCCATCTCCATATACCCCCCATCCATCTATCCATCCCCATACACTCCCCTCCATCCATCTCCATATACCCCCATCTATCTATCCATCCCCATACACGCACATCCATCCATATCTATCTCACAATCTCCATACACACCAGTTCATCCACATCTATCTATCTATCTATCTATCTATCTATCTATCTATCCTCATACAGCACCCCTCCTCCCCCATACACTCGCTCTCTCTCTCTCTCTTGCTCTCCCGCTTTTAGACCCCTCATTGCCTTAGTGTGCAAGCACCAAACATAAACATCTGATGAAATGCTGCTGAGACAAGCCTGGAATTCTCAGCCTGGCTCTGCCCAGCACCTCCTGCTGTGACGTATGAAACGCCACCCTCCCAGAGCACAGACCTGCCTTCGAGTCTGACTTCGCTGCTGAGCACTATGCCACTCCATAAGTAGGGCTCAATCCTGCAAACCTCGCTGACACCGCCCTCCTCTTGGCTTCACTGGGGTGTGGAGTCTGCAGGATCAGGGCGTGTTATCAAGGAGTGAGCTGATTAGCAGGAAATGATTGCGCACTCTCCCACTAATGCAGCCTGGGGTTACCTGCTCTCCCAAAAGCCATTTCTGTCTCCTGTTCCTTGAGCGTCCCTTGGTCGGACTCTTCGCACTTTTGGTAAATGCTGCCTGAAGGCATCACTCTGAGCCTCTTCCTACCCCAATGGCTCAAGTGGCTTTTATACCAGCTGAGGCTCTGAGCATCTTTCCTGGAAAAGGAAACACATGTACCCAGCCACATTTCCTCTCTTCAGAACACAGAGATCTGTGACCCTGTCACTTCTCCTCTAGCAGCTGGGAGCCTTCATCCAATCAGTATTCCTGGTGCAGCTGACAAATAGCCACCCACCCAGTGACCCAAGGAGCACAGACAATCTTTAAGTGGGAGGATCTTTTCGGAGCTGGGCATGTCCTTACCCTGGGCCCGGCAAGAGGGGTTCTCGCGTGTGAAGTCTGTGAACATTGCTGTTCAGGGAAACAGAACGGTGAACATCTTGCAAATAAACAAACGGCACTAAGAAAACACCTGACTCCATGTCACCGATTTCTGCTCCAAACAGGAAGCCAATCTACAAGGGCAGCCTGCAGGGGCTAAAAATTGCAGTGTAGACATTTGGGCTCAGGTGGGAGCCCAGGCTTTGAGACCCTGCCCCTCACCATGTTTCAGAGCCGGGGC
This sequence comes from Chelonia mydas, assembly GCF_015237465.2. NCBI lineage: Eukaryota > Metazoa > Chordata > Testudines > Cheloniidae > Chelonia > Chelonia mydas. The sequence continues at coordinate 12,427,387 of NC_051260.2, forward strand.
TCCAGCCCAAGCCCAAACGTCTATACTGCGATTTTTAGCCCCACAGCACAAGTCCCAGAAGCCCGAGTCGATAGACCCCAGTTCTGTGGCTCAGTGCAGTGGATTTTTTATCGCAGTGTAGACGTACCCTAAGTAATTTAGGAGCATAAATCCCAGTTTCAAAAGGCACTTGGGGCCAGATTTTCAAAGGTATCTGGCTCCTAGAGATGCAAAATCACCTCTCCAGCCCAGAGACTACTAGATCGCATGTCCTGATTCTCATGGGTGACTTTAATTTTCCTGATATCAGGAAATACAGCGGTGAGAGCAATACAGCGGTGCATAGACAATCCAGGAAGTTTTTGGAAAGCGTAGGGGACAATTTCCTGGCGCAAGTGCTAGGGGAGCCAACTAGGGGGGGCGCTTTTCTTGACCTGCTGCTCACAAACCGGGTAGAATTAGTGGGGGAAGCAAAAGTGGATGGGAATCTGGGAGGCAGTGACCATGAGTTGGTTGAGTTCAGGATCCTGACGCAGGGAAGAAAAGTAAGCAGCAGGATACGGACCCTGGACTTCAGGAAAGCAGACTTCGACTCCCTCAGGGAACAGATGGCCAGGATCCCCTGGGGGACTAACATGAAGGGGAAGGGAGTCCAGGAGAGCTGGCTGTATTTCAAGGAATCCCTGTTGAGGTTAAGGGACAAACCATCCCGATGAGTCGAAAGAATAGTAAATATGGCAGGCAACCAGCTTGGCTTAATGGTGAAATCCTAGCGGATCTTAAACATAAAAAAGAAGCTTACAAGAAGTGGAAGGTTGGACATATGACCAGGGAAGAGTATAAAAATATTGCTCGGGCATGTAGGAAAGATATCAGGAGGGCCAAATCGCACCTGGAGCTGCAGCTAGCAAGAGATGTCAAGAGTAACAAGAAGGGTTTCTTCAGGTATGTTGGCAACAAGAAGAAAGCCAAGGAAAGTGTGGGCCCCTTACTGAATGAGGGAGGCAACCTAGTGACAGAGGATGTGGAAAAAGCTAATGTACTCAATGCTTTTTTTGCCTCTGTTTTCACTAACAAGGTCAGCTCCCAGACTGCTGCGCTGGGCATCACAAAATGGGGAAGAGATGGCCAGCCCTCTGTGGAGATAGAGGTGGTTAGGGACTATTTAGAAAAGCTGGACGTGCACAAGTCCATGGGGCCGGACGAGTTGCATCCGAGAGTGCTGAAGGAATTGGCGGCTGTGATTGCAGAGCCCTTGGCCATTATCTTTGAAAACTCGTGGTGAACGGGGGAAGTCCCGGATGACTGGAAAAAGGCTAATGTAGTGCCAATCTTTAAAAAAGGGAAGAAGGAGGATCCTGGGAACTACAGGCCAGTCAGCCTCACCTCAGTCCCTGGAAAAATCATGGAGCAGGTCCTCAAAGAATCAATCCTGAAGCACTTACATGAGAGGAAAGTGATCAGGAACAGTCAGCATGGATTCACCAAGGGAAGGTCATGCCTGACTAATCTAATCGCCTTTTATGATGAGATTACTGGTTCTGTGGATGAAGGGAAAGCAGTGGATGTATTGTTTCTTGACTTTAGCAAAGCTTTTGACACGGTCTCCCACAGTATTCTTGTCAGCAAGTTAAGGAAGTATGGGCTGGATGAATGCACTATAAGGTGGGTAGAAAGCTGGCTAGATTGTCGGGCTCAACGGGTAGTGATCAATGGCTCCATGTCTAGTTGGCAGCCGGTGTCAAGTGGAGTGCCCCAGGGGTCGGTCCTGGGGCCGGTTTTGTTCAATATCTTCATAAATGATCTGGAGGATGGTGTGGATTGCACTCTCAGCAAATTTGCGGATGATACTAAACTGGGAGGAGTGGTAGATACGCTGGAGGGGAGGGATAGGATACAGAAGGACCTAGACAAATTGGAGGTTTGGGCCAAAAGAAATCTGATGAGGTTCAATAAGGATAAGTGCAGGGTCCTACACTTAGGATGGAAGAATCCAATGCACCGCTACAGACTAGGGACCGAATGGCTAGGTAGCAGTTCTGCGGAAAAGGACCTAGGGGTGACAGTGGACGAGAAGCTGGATATAAGTCAGCAGTGTGCCCTTGTTGCCAAGAAGGCCAATGTCATTTTGGGATGTATAAGTAGGGGCATAGCGAGCAGATCGAGGGACGTGATCGTTCCCCTCTATTCGACACTGGTGAGGCCTCATCTGGAGTACTGTGTCCAGTTTTGGGCCCCACACTACAAGAAGGATGTGGATAAATTGGAGAGAGTCCAGCGAAGGGCAACAAAAATGATTAGGGGTCTAGAGCACATGACTTATGAGGAGAGGCTGAGGGAGCTGGGATTGTTTAGTCTGCAGAAGAGAAGAATGAGGGGGGATTTGATAGCTGCTTTCAACTACCTGAAAGGGGGTTCCAAAGAGGATGGCTCTAGACTGTTCTCAATGGTAGCAGATGACAGAACGAGGAGTAATGGTCTCAAGTTGCAATGGGGGAGGTTTAGATTGGATATTAGGAAAAACTTTTTCACTAAGAGGGTGGTGAAACACTGGAATGCGTTACCTAGGGAGGTGGTAGAATCTCCTTCCTTAGAGGTTTTTAAGGTCAGGCTTGACAAAGCCCTGGCTGGGATGATTTAACTGGGACTTGGTCCTGCTTCGAGCAGGGGGTTGGACTAGATGACCTTCTGGGGTCCCTTCCAACCCTGATATTCTATGATTCTATGATTCTATGATCCTATGACTGTAACAGTGAGGTGGGTGTCTCAGGGAGTTCTGTTCTGAGTAGAGTTCTTAAGAAAGGGGATGATATCTTGGGTTCTGGTACCTGACCAGGACTCCTAGATGCTACTGTAATACAAATAAATAATAATCGTCTGTTCCTCAAGAAATGGCTCTAATCTCCAGCTGGCTGACTCCAATGCCAAGATTGCTCAGGACAGAGACACTGCCAGTGACAGAGCTGCAGAATATCTCTGAAAACTGGGCTGAGAGGGGAACCCAGCGGAGAAAGAGGAAAAGGAAGATCTCACCTGGGCCAGCAGGTAAATGATTGGCCTGGCTCCGCCGCCTCTCTGTGGGCTGCTCTGCCTCAGTTTTTGCACCAATGTCACTAAATCTATGGTGTCTAGGGTTCCAAAGAGGATGGATCTAGACTGTTCTCAGTGGTACCACTGTTGACTCATATCCCCCATCACCTGAGATTACATAGAGAACTGTGCCACAGTGGAATTGGTGGCAGTGTAGACTAGTGGGCAGAGCACTGGCCTACTTCTCAGGAGAGCTCAGTTCTAGACCTAGTGTGGCTTGCTGGCTGATCCTGGGGCAAGTCACTTCCCCTCTCTGAGCCTCAGGTTCCCATCTGTATACGGGGGACAGTGATACTGGGATCTACTGATGAGAAAGGCGAGGGATAAATATTTAGCTTCCATGATGAGAGTGAATCTGTTGGCTGAAGCATCTCTCCTCTCATCCCAGGGACTCTGCACTGGTCGGGAGGAATTCCACAGGCAGTGCTGCTATTTTCCTTCCAAAAATTGAGCCTAAACTCTAGTCCAATGGGGATGGAGGGACAAGACACCAGAGCGGCAGGCCAGGCCACCCCCGTCAGACCCTGTTGGTGTGTGGGATGTCTCACTCCGGAGGAACCCATTATAATGTTGTAACAAGCCCCTAGCCACACAGGAAACTGGGATGTCTCTGCATGGCAGCCTGCTTTCTGTGGAACTCAAGGCAGCAGGCTCAGAATTCAGATCTTCCTGCTTCAAAACCCTGATCTCTCAGGGTAAAGGAGACCCTCTCTTAGCAGTACTGGGCATATGACACACAACTGAGCTGCACTACTTCTCCACATTACATCTGTAGTCATTAGTCCCGAAGCACTTCCCAGACTCTCTGGGCCTGATTCTGTGCTAACTCTGCGTAACCTCACTGACTGCCATGGAGTTACTCATGCTTGACCTCAGGGAGCTTGTGCCTATTTGAAGTCTAAGCACCAATTTCATATATTGATGGAAAATGCTAGCCAAAGAGGTGCCCTTAGAGCCTGGTAGAAGACAGCCAAGCATTGCAAGTAAAAGCAGACTTTGACTCCCTCAGGGAACTGATGGGCAGGATCCCCTGGGAGAATAACATGAGGGGGAAAGGAGTCCAGGAGAGCTGGCTGTATTTTAAAGAAGCCTTATTGAGGTTGCAGGAACAAACCACCCTGATGTGTAGAAAGAATAGTAAATATGGCAGGCGACCAGCTTGGCTTAACAGTGAAATCGTTGCTGATCTTAAACACAAAAAAGAAGCTTACAAGAAGTGGAAGATTGGACAAATGACCAGGGAGGAGTATAAAAATATTGCTCAGGCATGCAGGAGTGAAATCAGGAAGGCCAAATCACACCTGGAGTTGCAGCTAACAAGGGATGTTAAGAGTACCAAGAAGGGTTTCTACAGGTATGTTAGCAACAAGAAGAATGTCAGGGAAAGTGTGGGTCCCTTACTGAATGGGGGAGGCAACCTAGTGACAGAGGATGTGGAAAAAGCTAATGTACTCAATGCTTTTTTTGCCTCTGTCTTCACGAACAAGGTCAGCTTCCAGACTACTGCACTGGGCAGCATAGCATGGGGAGGTGACCAGCCCTCTGTGGAGAAGGAAGTGGTTCGGGACTATTTAGAAAAGCTGGAAGAGCAGAAGTCCATGGGGCCAGATGCGCTGCATCCGAGAGTGCTAAAGGAGTTGGTGGATGTGACTGCAGAGCCATTGGCCATTATCTTTGAAAACTCATGGCGATCGGGGGAGGTCCCGGATGACTGGAAAAAGGCTAATGTAGTGCCCATCTTTAAAAAAGGGAAGAAGGAGGATCCTGGGAACTACAGGCCAGTCAGCCTCACCTCAGTCCCTGGAAAAATCATGGAGCAGGTCCTCAAGGAATCAATTTTGAAGCACTTCAAGGAGAGGAAAGTGATCGGGAATAGTTAGCATGGATTCACCAAGGGCAAGTCATGCCAGAATAACCTAATTGCCTTCTATGATGAGATAACTGGCTCTGTGGATGAGGGGAAAGCAGTGGACATGTTATTCCTTGACTTTAGCAAAGCTTCTGATACGGTCTCCCACAGTATTCTTGCCAGCAAGTTAAAGAAGCATGGGCTGGATGAATGGACGATAAGGTGGATAGAAAGCTGGCTAGATCGTTGGGCTCAACGGGTAGTGATCAATGGCTCCATGCCTAGTTGGCAGCTGGTATCAAGTGGAGTGCCCCAAGGGTTGGTCCTGGGGCTGGTTTTGTTCAATATCTTCATTAATGATCTGGAGGATGGCATGGATTGCACTCTCAGCAAGTTTGCAGATGACACTAAACCGGGAGGAGTGGTAGAAACGCTGGAAGGTAGGGATAGGATACAGAGGGACCTAGACAAATTAGAGGATTGGGCCAAAAGAAATCTGAATAGGTTCAACAAGGACAAGTGCAGAGTCCTGCACTTAGGACAGAAGAATCCCATGCACTGCTACAGACTAGGGACCGAGTGGACCCAGGGGTTACAGTGGACGAGAAGCTGGATATGAGTCAACAGTGTGCCCTTGATGCCAAGGACGCTAATGGCATTTTGGGCTGTATAAGTAGGAGCATTGCCTGCAGATTGAGGGATGTGATCATTTCCCTGTATTCAGCACTAGTGAGGCCACACCTGGAGTATTGCGTCCAGTATTTGTCCCCCCCCACTGCAGGAGGGATGTAGACAAATTGGAAAGAATCCAGCGGAGGGCAACAAAAATGATTAGGGGTCTGGAGCACATGATTTATGAGGAACTGTGATTATTTAGTCTGAGGGAAGTAGGCTTATTTAGTCTGCAGAAGAGAAGAATAAGGGAGGATTTGATAGCTGCTTTCAACTACCTAGGGATTGGTCCTGCTTTGAGCAGGGGGTTGGACTAGATGATCTCCTGAGGTCCCTTCCAACCCTGCTATTCTATGATTCTATGAAAGGGTGCAGAAAAGAGGTACAAAAACTATTCAAGAGTTGAAAAAATGCCTGACAGTGAGAGACTTGAAGAGCTCAATCTGTTTAGCATAGCAAAATGAAGATCAAGAGGGGAATTCACCAGCTCCTGAGTCTTCAAATCCAGACTGGCTGCCGTTCTGGAAGATGCTTTACTCAAGTACCCCTTACTGGGCTCAATAGAAGGTAACTGGATGAAATTCTATGATCTGTGTTACACAGGAGAGGAGACTTGATCTAATAATCCTTTTTGGCCTTAAAATCTGTGACTCTGCGAACAATTCCTCTTGGCGCAGACACACCAGAGAATCTAGGCGGGTGGTGGTGGTCGGGGACTCTCTCCTCCGGGGGACTGAGTCATCTATCTGCTGCCCTGACCGGGAAAACCGAGAAGTCTGCTGCTTGCCAGGGCTAAGATTCGCGATGTGACGGAGAGACTGCCTAGACTCATCAAGCCCTCGGATCGCTACCCCTTCCTGCTTCTCCACGTGGGCACCAATGATACTGCCAAGAATGACCTTGAGCAGATCACTGCGGACTACGTGGCTCTGGGAAGAAGGATAAAGGAGTTTGAGGCGCCAGTGGTGTTCTCGTCCATACTCCCCGTGGAAGGAAAAGGACGGGGCAGGGACCGTCGGATCGTGGAAGTCAACGAATGGCTACGCAGGTGGTGTTGGAGAGAAGGCTTTGGATTCTTTGACCATGGGATGGTGTTCCATGAAGGAGGAGTGCTGGGGAGAGACGGGCTCCATCTTACGAAGAGAGGGAAGAGCATCTTTGCGAGCAGGCTGGCTAACCTAGTGAGGAGGGCTTTAAACTAGGTTCACCGGGGGAAGGAGACCAAAGCCCTGAGGTAAGTGGGAAAGCGGGATACCGGGAGGAAACACAGGCAGGAACATCTGTGAGGGGCGGGCTCCTGCCTCATACTGAGAAGGAGGGGCAATCAGCAGGTTATCTCAAGTGCTTGTATAGAAATGCACAAAGCCTTGGAAACAAGCAGGGAGAACTGGAGGTCCTGGTGATGTCAAGGAGTTATGATGTCATTGGAATAACAGAGACTTGGTGGGATAACTCACATGACTGGAGTACTGTCATGGATGGTTATAAACTGTTCAGGAAGGACAGGCAGGGCAGAAAAGGTGGTGGAGTAGCACTGTATGTAAGGGAGCAGTATGACTGCTCAGAGCTCCGGTATGGAACTGCAGAAAAACCTGAGTGTCTATGGATTAAGTTTAGAAATGTGAGCAACAAGAGTGATGTAGTGGTGGGAGTCTGCTATAGACCACCGGACCAGGGGGATGAGGTGGATGAGGCTTTCTTCCGGCAACTCGCAGAAGCTACTAGATCGCACGCTCTGGTTCTCATGGGTGACTTTAATTTTCCTGATATTTGCTGGGAGAGCAATACAGCGGTGCATAGACAATCCAGGAAGTTTTTGGAAAGCGTAGGGGACAATTTCCTGGTGCAAGTGCTAGGGGAGCCAACTAGGGGGGGCGCTTTTCTTGACCTGCTGCTCACAAACAGGGAAGAATTAGTGGGGGAAGCAAAAGTGGACGGGAATCTGGGAGGCAGTGACCATGAGTTGGTTGAGTTCAGGATCCTGACACAGGGAAGAAAGGTAAGCAGCAGGATACGGACCCTGGACTTCAGGAAAGCAGACTTCGACTCCCTCAGGGAGCAGATGGGTAGGATCCCCTGGGGGACTAACATGAAGGGGAAAGGAGTCCAGGAGAGCTGGCTGTATTTCAAGGAATCCCTGTTGAGGTTACAGGGACAAACCATCCCGATGAGTCGAAAGAATAGTAAATATGGCAGGCGACCAGCTTGGCTTAACGGTGAAATCCTAGCGGATCTTAAACATAAAAAAGAAGCTTACAAGAAGTGGAAGGTTGGACATATGACCAGGGAAGAGTATAAAAATATTGCTCGGGCATGTAGGAATGAAATCAGGAGGGCCAAATCGCACCTGGAGCTGCAGCTAGCAAGAGATGTCAAGAGTAACAAGAAGGGTTTCTTCAGGTATGTTGGCAACAAGAAGAAAGCCAAGGAAAGTGTGGGCCCCTTACTGAATGAGGGAGGCAACCTAGTGACAGAGGATGTGGAAAAAGCTAATGTACTCAATGCTTTTTTTGCCTCTGTCTTCACTAACAAGGACAGCTCCCAGACTGCTGCGCTGGGCATCACAACATGGGGAGTAGATGGCCAGCCCTCTGTGGAGAAAGAGGTGGTTAGGGACTATTTAGAAAAGCTGGACGTGCACAAGTCTATGGGGCCGGACGAGTTGCATCCGAGAGTGCTAAAGGAATTGGCGGATGTGATTGCAGAGCCATTGGCCATTATCTCTGAAAACTCGTGGCGAACGGGGGAAGTCCCGGATGACTGGAAAAAGGCTAATGTAGTGCCAATCTTTAAAAAAGGGAAGAAGGAGGATCCTGGGAACTACAGGCCAGTCAGCCTCACCTCAGTCCCCGGAAAAATCATGGAGCAGGTCCTCAAGGAATCAATCCTGAAGCACTTACATGAGAGGAAAGTGATCAGGAACAGTCAGCATGGATTCACCAAGGGTAGGTCATGCCTGACTAATCTAATAGCCTTCTATGATTAGATTACTGATTCTGTGGATGAAGGGAAAGCAGTGGATGTATTGTTTCTTGACTTTAGCAAAGCTTTTGACACGGTCTCCCACAGTATTCTTGTCAGCAAGTTAAAGAAGTATGGGCTGGATGAATGCACTATAAGGTGGGTAGAAAGTTGGCTAGATTGTCGGGCTCAACGGGTAGTGATCAATGGCTCCATGTCTAGTTGGCAGCCGGTGTCAAGTGGAGTGCCCCAGGGGTCGGTCCTGGGGCTGGTTTTGTTTAATATCTTCATAAATGATCTGGAGGATGGTGTGGATTGCACTCTCAGCAAATTTGCGGATGATACTAAACTGGGAGGAGTGGTAGATACGCTGGAGGGCAGGGATAGGATACAGAGGGACCTAGACAAATTGGAGGATTGGGCCAAAAGAAACCTGATGCGGTTCAATAAGGATAAATGCAGGGTCCTGCACTTAGGACGGAAGAACCCAATGCACAGCTACAGACTAGGGACCGAATGGCTAGGCAGCAGTTCTGCGGGAAAGGACCTAGGGGTGACAGTGGACGAGAAGCTGGATATGAGTCAGCAGTGTGCCCTTGTTGCCAAGAAGGCCAATGGCATTTTGGGATGTATAAGTAGGGGCATAGCGAGCAGATCAAGGGACGTGATCGTTCCCCTCTATTCGACACTGGTGAGGCCTCATCTGGAGTACTGTGTCCAGTTTTGGGCCCCACACTACAAGAAGGACGTGGATAAATTGGAGAGAGTCCAGCGAAGGGCAACAAAAATGATTAGGGGTCTGGAACACATGACTTATGAGGAGAGGCTGAGGGAACTGGGATTGTTTAGTCTGCGGAAGAGAAGAATGAGGGGGGATTTGATAGCTGCTTTCAACTACCTGAGAGGTGGTTCCAGAGAGGATGGTTCTAGACTATTCTCAGTGGTAGAAGAGGACAGGACAAGGAGTAATGGTCTCAAGTTGCAGTAGGGGAGTTTTAGGTTGGATATTAGGAAAAACTTTTTCACTAAGAGGGTGGTGAAACACTGGAATGCGTTACCTAGGGAGGTGGTAGAATCTCCTTCCTTGGAAGTTTTTAAGGTCAGGCTTGACAAAGCCTTGGCTGGGATGATTTGATTGGGGATTGGTCCTGCTTTGAGCAGGGGGTTGGACTAGATGACCTCCTGAGGTCCCTTCCAACCCTGATATTCTATGATTCTATGATTCTATGAATCTAAGGATGTTTCACTGTCAGGACAGCATCTCAGTTGGTGGAACATTCATATTGGAGGGACCAGAAGTAATTGCAAGTTACATCAACTTAGACCCTTCTGGACTCTCCTAATCCACCCCTGAATTCATCCTACTGACTTCATTCCACTCACTGGACAGAGTCCCGTCACCTCAGCTTCCCACGGGGACTCAGAGGCTATCAGGAAAGGACGAGTGCTGAGGATTCTGAGCTTTGCAGATCCCTTATCTCAGAAAAACAACACAGGAAGCCAACCTGATGCACATCTTGTTACATGCCATCATATCAGCCAAAAGTACTGCAGACAGGACAGAGCTATCTTCCCACCCTGCCTTGCTCACACTTCCTGCTGCCCTACCACACCGCCCAGCCTGGGCACCTCATAATCATTTGCTTCCCCAAGTAACTTATTCCTCATGGGTGAAATTTACCACAGTGCAGAGGGCTCAGCACCATTTGAGTCCTGGCCTCAACGTAAAGTACGTAATGCCAAGACTGAGCATTGCTTACTATCAGAATGGACCGAGATTTCAGTGTCTTGGTGTCTTTAACTATTCATCCTAAGGCAGTACAAATATAATCATAGAATCATAGAATCATAGAATATCAGGGTTGGAAGGGACCCCAGAAGGTCATCTAGTCCAACCCCCTGCTCGAAGCAGGACCAAGTCCCAGTTAAATCATCCCAGCCAGGGCTTTGTCAAGCCTGACCTTAAAAACCTCTAAGGAAGGAGATTCTACCACCTCCCTAGGTAACGCATTCCAGTGTTTCACCACCCTCTTAGTGAAAAAGTTTTTCCTAATATCCAATCTAAACCTCCCCCATTGCAACTTGAGACCATTACTCCTCGTTCTGTCATCTGCTACCATTGAGAACAGTCTAGAGCCATCCTCTTTGGAACCCCCTTTCAGGTAGTTGAAAGCAGCTATCAAATCCCCCCTCATTCTTCTCTTCTGCAGACTAAACAATCCCAGCTCCCTCAGCCTCTCCTCATAAGTCATGTGCTCTAGACCCCTAATCATTTTTGTTGCCCTTCGCTGGACTCTCTCCAATTTATCCACATCCTTCTTGTAGTGTGGGGCCCAAAACTGGACACAGTACTCCAGATGAGGCCTCACCAGTGTCGAATAGAGGGGAACGATCACGTCCCTCGATCTGCTCGCTATGCCCCTACTTATACATCCCAAAATGACATTGGCCTTCTTGGCAACAAGGGCACACTGCTGACTTATATCCAGCTTCTCGTCCACTGTCACCCCTAGGTCCTTTTCCGCAGAACTGCTACCTAGCCATTCGGTCCCTAGTCTGTAGCGGTGCATTGGATTCTTCCATCCTAAGTGTAGGACCCTGCACTTATCCTTATTGAACCTCATCAGATTTCTTTTGGCCCAAACCTCCAATTTGTCTAGGTCCTTCTGTATCCTATCCCTCCCCTCCAGCGTATCTACCACTCCTCCCAGTTTAGTATCATCCGCAAATTTGCTGAGAGTGCAATCCACACCATCCTCCAGATCATTTATGAAGATATTGAACAAAACCGGCCCCAGGACCGACCCCTGGGGCACTCCACTTGACACCGGCTGCCAACTAGACATGGAGCCATTGATCACTACCCGTTGAGCCCGACAATCTAGCCAGCTTTCTACCCACCTTATAGTGCATTCATCCAGCCCATACTTCCTTAACTTGCTGACAAGAATACTGTGGGAGACCGTGTCAAAAGCTTTGCTAAAGTCAAGAAACAATACATCCACTGCTTTCCCTTCATCCACAGAACCAGTAATCTCATCATAAAAGGCGATTAGATTAGTCAGGCATGACCTTCCCTTGGTGAATCCATGCTGACTGTTCCTGATCACTTTCCTCTCATGTAAGTGCTTCAGGATTGATTCTTTGAGGACCTGCTCCATGATTTTTCCAGGGACTGAGGTGAGGCTGACTGGCCTGTAGTTCCCAGGATCCTCCTTCTTCCCTTTTTTAAAGATTGGCACTACATTAGCCTTTTTCCAGTCATCCGGGACTTCCCCCGTTCGCCACGAGTTTTCAAAGATAATGGCCAAGGGCTCTGCAATCACAGCCGCCAATTCCTTCAGCACTCTCGGATGCAACTCGTCCGGCCCCATGGACTTGTGCACGTCCAGCTTTTCTAAATAGTCCCTAACCACCTCTATCTCCACAGAGGGCTGGCCATCTCTTCCCCATTTTGTGATGCCCAGCGCAGCAGTCTGGGAGCTGACCTTGTTAGTGAAAACAGAGGCAAAAAAAGCATTGAGTACATTAGCTTTTTCCACATCCTCTGTCACTAGGTTGCCTCCCTCATTCAGTAAGGGGCCCACACTTTCCTTGGCTTTCTTCTTGTTGCCAACATACCTGAAGAAACCCTTCTTGTTACTCTTGACATCTCTTGCTAGCTGCAACTCCAGGTGCGATAATGCTTAGGTCGATAATGCGATAATGCTTAGGTCGCTTATATACACTCTCCTAAACCCAGGAATACATTTATTGGAACGTAACATATCTTAATAAAAACCCAGACCTTCAACCAGATGGCAGTGTGGCTCCTTATCAGTGAGAAGGTGTTGTCCGTATCTCAGCTATGGTTCTAGCTCACATCTGCAACTGTCACCTTCAAGAAGCAGATAGTCAATGCGCCAGATCCCCAGCTGGTGTAAACCAGCATTGCTCCATTCTAGTCAACGGGGCCAGATCCCCAGCTGGTGTAAATGGGCAAAGCTCCACTGGAGCCAGTGGGGCATGATCCCCAGCTGGTGTAAATCAGCACCACTCCATTGGAGTCAATGGGGCCAGATCCCCAGCTGGTGTAAATGGGCAAAGCTCCACTGAAGTCAACACACCCATTCACACCAGCTGAGGATCTGGCCCTGTATGATGAACTTCTACACACTCGGGCGTAGGGTCATGCTCAGAACTAGCAGACAGTGATTTTGATTCTTTTCTATCTCTATAACTAGCCAAGTGGTAAGAATACACCAAAATTCTTAGAGTATAGGCCTTTACAGACAGACCTGAATATCTATATCCTAACAACACCCATTCACACCAGCTGAGGATCTGGCCCTGTATGATGAACTTCCACTCACTCGGGCGTAGGGTCATGCTCAGAACTAGCACAGGGACGAGATGGGGTGATTAACGAGAATGAGGAAGTTCTTCAGAAGTGTTCTACGTCTAACCTGGGGGAGTTAAACTCAGGCTCAGCACAGAGATTGTTTGAGCCAAAACACTGAGCTGATGCAGGAGGCCAAGCCCAGACTGAAAGGGCTAGTGAGGCTCCCAGCATAGGCTGAGCTACATGTCCCCACACAACATGGACCATGCACTGCAACTGTCCCCTTGCCAGAGCAGTTCTTCCCCAGCAGCACTAGTGTTGAGGATGTTCGATGCAGTGGCTGGTTGTGTCGGGAGCACTGAGTGCACCCGGCTGATGAAAGGCTGGTGTTTCGGGGGGGCTTGTGGGGCACGGAAGCTGTGGTAATGACACAGTGTGACTGTGCTGGAGAAGTTGGAGCCATGTCATGGGAACTGGCTTTGCTTTTTATTTCCTTCCTTTTGTGGGTTTCATTTTCAACATGTTGTTCATGTTTAACTGCAGATCCCAGTGGGGGAGAAAATTGCGGGAAGAAGTGCAGCTGATGGCAGAGAATATTTTATCCAGCAGTTGCACGGAACTCTTCTCTGCGGCACGAGACGCTCCGGCAGAACGATAGCTCTGGCCAGAGAAGGAGTTATATGCCCCTGGTTCTCAAAATCAGGTTTGTGTGCACTCGCCTCCCTCCCCACCCCATCAATTAGGTTTTGTGCACCCAGGCCCCAACCAACCAATGCCGTTTGTGCACAGCTGGCCTCCATCCATCAGGTCTCTGTACAGCAGGAAGAGCCAGTGAAAGTGAGCAGAGAACGGCACACTCAAGAGTGATATTTACAATACGCCTGATCCTCTGACCCACTTCACTCCCTTTGTACGAACACTGACCTCATGTCCCCTGGGGTAGGGAGTCCTCCATGGGTGTAGGGCCAACGTAGCTAGCTCCTGCAGCTTCCCCTCCAGCTCCAGCATAGCTGGCGGGGCAGGCATTACCAGTTGGCAGCCCCCAGGCTGCACCAGACTCCATCAGGGCTGGTGTAGAACCAGCCAAGCCCTAAGAGGTTCCTGGGCACAGCCAAGACCTTGGGCCTAAGCTGGTTAGTTATGTTTCAAGTTGAAAGGCACCAATAATTTCAAACCCTGGACAAACATTGTGGTTGGCACCCGAGCAAGTGAGGGTGGGAAAAGTGATGAAATTCGACATATAAACTGTTCATTAGAAAATACTCGCTTGGGGCTCACAAGAATCGAAGCCGTCTGTAAGCAGCTGTGATGCATGGGAAGCACAAATGAGCTTTTACACTTTGGAACTGCATGTCAGCTGGTCTATACTAGAAAATTAAATCGACCCAGCGACTTCACTCAGGGGTTGGAAAAATCCACATCCCTGAGCGACGCAGTTAAGCCGAGCTAAGTGTCCGTGTCAACAGCGTAAGGTTGATGGAAGAATTCTGCCTTCCACCTAACTTTCACCTCTCGGGGAGGTGGACTACCTACCTGGACAGTCGTCTTATTTCAGCACCAATTGTATACAGCTCTCACCTGGTGTGCCAGATCTCCCATGAGAGTGTAAACTGCAGCATAAGGCCTGTCTGATTCCCTGTTGCCCTGTGAGGGCACCTAGTACACTGCAGGGGTGAGGGAAGATAATAAATAATAAAGGGCCCATGCCCGTAGTGGGATCAGTTACTGACTTCACTGAGGTGAACTCGGCCCAAAGACTCTGTATCCAGACATCAGAGATAAGGAGAAGATAAGGGAGATGCTGTGGGCGAGTTTGTGTCAGTTTTGCTTTGGGTCTTGTTTCTGGTTAAGAAGGAAGCTGCAAGGTCAGAATCCCAGAGTTTGCCTTCTGAGCAGCCATGGCATGCTGAGGCTTCGCGTTTCCTCCAAGTAAGTAGAACTGAGTTAGTGATAACAAAGCTGTTATGTATGGGAGAGTGTGGCAGGCAAGCCGCTATCTTCTGAATAGCTGGGAGTAGCCAGCTGGCAACTTATTGGAGATGCCAGGGACGGGAAGTTACAAGGGTTCTGTCCTCAGGTACTTCGGAGGTTCCCTGGCCTATCAGGGTACAATTACACAGCTGTAGCAGTAAAATTTTATGTTTGTATTTTGCATAATTTAAAATAAAAAATAAAGAATAATAATGTAGCCTGCATTAAATGTATTGGTGTATAATTTGACCATATCCTGCCAGCCCCCATTTCTGAAAGCAGAAAGGAATGGCCTAATGGGCCATTGGTAAAGATGCATCAGCCAAAATCTGGGTCTGAAGCTGATTTCAAGGCAGAGACAGACCTTTAGGGTCACCACTTTGTTGTAGGTTTAGCATTTTAAAATAAATAAAAGAATGCAATAATTGTTTTCTCCTGCATTGCAATTTGATGTTTCTGTTCAAATGCTCTGCGTAAATCAATCTTGTTTTGTGTGTAAATGAGGAAAGTGTCTGTTAAAAAATAAGTGTAAAGGCCATCACCAGACCAGATGTTCGAGGAAAGAACCAAGGACAAACGTAAGGGCGCCAGGAGATTGCAACATGCCCCTATTAAAATGTCAGAGGAGGGCAAATTAATGACTCTAAAAATAAAACAGGCACCTATCAATAAAGACAAAATAGCTGTGATCAAAACCAGCATAAAATAACTCCCTAAGAAATAATAAAAAACAATAAAAAAATTAAAAAAACAAGCACCCATCAAACAACAATTAATTACAGCATAACAGTGCAAAATTCATTGGTCCCAATGAAAAAAAAATGTCATCTATGTACAGCTGTGTAAAAATTATTACAGCAATATTAAAAATGTTTTTTAAAAATATGTATATATACACGTGTGTGTGTAAATGTATGTGTGTGTAAATATATTGTGTAAATATGTAAGGTTTTCAAGACCTAAATCAATACTCCTAGTTTGTAAAACTCTTGTTTTGTAAGTTTAAAATAAATTGGTTTGCTTTTATTTTTAAATAATACCACTAAAATCCATTTGAATCTTTCATTCAGAAGTGCAAAACTAACCAATACTTTTTGCCAAATGCAAATAACTAGTGTGGTTTGGTTTTGGTATTTAGCATTTAACCCTTAAGGTACCTCAGTGCTTTATAAAGTTCAATATCTTTTTAAAGACCAAAGTCGTGGCTGCAGTAAGGCAGTCAAACTCCCAAAATAAAAGAAAAATCTAAATTTGTGTTTTGGCAACAAAATATCAAATAAAAGCTATAATAAAAAAATTTAAAAATTTAAAAAACAGTGCCCTTCTGGAGGAACAGCAGGGGTAAGGTGCACAAAACAAAAAAAGCAACATTAAAAACACTGAGCCTTAAGGTGGCTCTGTGTAATCAAACTGTCACTTTAATAAAAGTACATAAAAACTTGGTAAGCACAAAAAAAACCCCAAAACCCAGTTATACCTTAAGTAAAAATTAATATGGCTAATATAATGTCATAAAAGTTAAACTATAAAAAATGTTCATTTTGCCCAGAACAAAATGTGCAGGGTATAATGCAAAAAAATGCAAACAAAAAATGCAAACAAAACATGCTACTTAATTTAAATCCTATTAAGGCCCCAAAGGGAGCCACCATAGTCTGTGTTTTCTTTTTCACATGGCTGTGTGTTTTAAAAGCAAAAGTTAAAAATAAAAAGTAATCAGAACTCTAGTGGAAGTTGAGTGTGTCCCTTTTAAAACAAAGTCTCTAAGTTCTGCTAATGGCTTTAAATCCAAAAGCAAGCCAAACAGCATTGTGCTAATGCAAATTACCTAAGTAATTTAAAAAAACCCACACAAAAAAACCAACCCTGCCCATCAATGGCCGCACAAAAAAACCTGCAAATAAAAAACATACCTAATTAGCAAACAAACTACCTAAAACCAAAAAACTCAAATTATAACCATCCAGAAAAAAGGGGAAAAAAAGAAAAAGAAAACCTAAACATAAAAAAAATTAACTCTAAATAAAAACATACCTTTTTGTGTATGCAATGCTAAAATCTAAAAACAAGTAAAAAAAAAATCTGCTTATATGCATACCACCCCACCTTTTAATTCCCAACCCCCCCAAAATATAATTAAATTAAAAAGCCTATGCAAAAATTTAAAAAAACCCACATTCAATACACTGGCCTCAAAAACAAATAGTCTAAATAAAAGGTACAGTATAACAAAATACTTTAAATACATTTATTATTAATATTAAACATTAGGATAAATTTAATGTTAATAAGTACCCCGGTAACAATGCATATTATGTATGATTTTTTAAAAAAACCTTTAAAGTCATATGGTCATGCTTCTCAGCTATTACCTGTAAATAAACTTAAAGCTTAGTACAGCAAAAAAAAATTACAAACTTAGTCTGCTGTATAAAAAAACCCCTGAAGTACACCACCTCATACATTTAATAACTAAACAGTAAAATAATTCACCCAAAACTCTTAAATAGTAAAAGCCATTAAAACCTGGCCTGCCTATAGAACAAAAACACAAAAAAGTATAAGGGTAATTCCTCTGTTTTGCCGGCAATCAGCACAAATATTTATAAAGAGAAAATTTTAAGCAATAATCTACCACCCCAAAAGGGGTAAAACCACGTTCCTTTTGTCTTTCAAAAAATCAAAAAATGCTGGCACCAGCGAAAAAGCAACCCAAAATGCCATGAATTTACTGTCGCAACAAAAATTGTTTTGTGTTTTGTGTGTTGTTTGTCTTGTTGCTGGCGTTGTTATATATTAGGTTACAAACAAAATTCTGCATTGAGTAAAAAAAAATTAATAAGCATTTTACCTGTATTGACAAAAACCAACCCTGCAAAAAGCAAAATTCAAAAAATGCCAGTCTATTAACAACAAAGAATCCTTAAATAATAAAAGCACATTTAGAAGCAAAATATGCATAAAACACAACGTTTATCTGTTCATAAAAATAAAAAATAAACCAAAAAATGTGAAAGCACACAATAAAATTACCAATATATATATATAAATCTATATCAAACATTAATTGCTTTAAAAAATTCAATTAATAATTAGCAAGTCTTAATCAACTTCCAGCATGCAAGCCCAGCTACATGCACTTGTGTGTTGTATAAAATTAAATATAAATATAAAAAAAGCCATTCCAACACCTTCCCTAATTACTATAAAAAGCAGTACCATAAAAAAACCAGTAAAAATATAGCTGTCCTAATACTATCTCAATGTAAACGACTAAACGTTATTATAAATTTGCCTGGCAGCCAAAAAAAGAACGGAGCCTAAAAAAAGACTCCCACATATGTATTAAGCTGCTTTAAATAAAACTAAACTCAAAGTTAAAATACTAAATGCAACTAACATAAAACGAACAGCAAACGAACGAAGGTATGTTACAGGCTCGTCCCGACTTCTAAAAGCGTATTGTCTGTCATGTTTCACCTACTGCAAGTTGTGTTAATATCGTCCTGTGTTTGCTTGCTAAGCATGTGTTGTATGTGCTATTAAACAAAAACAAATAATGGTTTTTAAATGACAGCCAGAAGCTCAAATTGCCTCTCAGTTTATCGCTATAAACCAATGATGTCAAATATAACCCATTCAAAAATGGTTCTCAAAAAATCAAACCCAATGTAGTAATGACATCTTTTGTTTATAGTTTGTATAATTTAAAATAAAAAATAAAGATTAATAATGTAGCCTGCATTCAATATAGTAGTAGATAATTCAACCATATCCTGCCAGCCACCCTTCCTAAAAGTAAAAAAAAATGGCCTAATGGGCCATTAGTAAAAATGCAGCCGCCAAAATCTGTGTCGAAAGCTGATTTCAAAGCAGTAACAGACCTTTAGGGTCCCCACTTTGCTGTAAGTTTAGCATTTTAAAATAAGTAAAAAAATGCAATAATTGTTTTCTCCTGCATTGCAATGTAATGTTTCTGTTCAAATGCTCTGTATAAATCAATCCTGTTTCATACATAGATGAAATTATATATATATATATTAAAAAATAAATATAAAAGCCATCACCAAACCAAATATTCTAAAAAAAACCCCCAAACAAACATAAAAGCTCCAAAAAATTGCAACACGCCCCTATTAAAATATCAAAAAAGCAAATGAACAACTCTAAACATAAAAGAAGCACCTGTCAATAAAAACAAAATAGTTGTAATAAAACCAGCATAAAATAACTCCCTAAAAAACTTAATAAAAAACAAAATAAAAAATAAATTAAAAAACAAGCATTCATCAACCAACAATTAATTACAGCATAACAATACAAAATTCATTCGTCCCAATAAAAAAAATCACTGTATAAACAAAATGCCTTACCACAAAACTTTCAGTTCGTCCTGCCAAAACTTCTTCAAAGTATCTTATTGTAACCAACACAACCTAGCTCCTCCTTACCCACAATCAACCTAGCTAGCCACTAAATTAATCCAGACTCTAAACTAGTAACTATAACATGTGGCAGGGACCCTTCAAGCCCGCCTTGACAGACTCAGGTTTGTGCTACCATGATAAAAAGAGCTGTGTAGTCAGCACTTTTAAGTTGTGGTTTGGACCAGCTGAGGCCCATTCCTTTCCCCAGACTTCAGAGCCTGACCTCCAGTCCAAGCCACCCGCAACTTAGAAGCTCTGTGTACTCAGCTACTTTTAGCACAGGAGCCCGAGCCCGAGTCTGTCGAGCTGGGTTCTGAGCCCTGCTGCTGCAGTCTGCTGCGCGGTGTAGATGTACATTCTGTTACCAGCTGGGCTTCACAGGTGGACAGAGAGCAGCTGCAGCACCAACTCTTGGCTAAACAGATTAGCAAGATACATGCTCTCCTGCAAACTTATGGTGCATCTTGCCCCTCTCTAGGGCGTGTGTTTGTTTCCTT
This sequence comes from Chelonia mydas, assembly GCF_015237465.2. Classification (NCBI taxonomy): domain Eukaryota; kingdom Metazoa; phylum Chordata; order Testudines; family Cheloniidae; genus Chelonia; species Chelonia mydas. The sequence goes on from NC_051260.2 coordinate 12,447,154, forward strand.
GCTGAGCATTGGGCATGCTGACCCAGGAGGAACAAATGGGAGAAGATTATATCTGACAGAACCCAAATGACAAGGGCAAAGGGGGAAAGCCCTGTGTGGTGATTGTGTGAATTTTGGTAATGATTTATGATTCCTGGGCATGCTTCAGTTTTCCTCCAGCCTTTGCATTTCTGGGCATTGAGCATAAAGGAACGTGATGTGGTATTTGACTCAACAGTCTGGCTGGAGACCAGAGTCATTAACAAACTAAGTAAAGAAAATCTACATATGTGAATGGCGGGTCTGGAAGAGACAACGGAAACCCGAGTGGCAGGGACATTCACTCCTTGTGACCAACAGCTGAGAGGAAGGAGATTTCCCGGCCCCTTGCAGGAGAACAAGGGGAAAGATGACAGTAGCCTGGGTTAGAGCTGAGCTTTCAGAGACACAAGAAACACACCTGGAACTAAAGGAACAGAAATGGTGAGAGAGCGCCAGGATGGTTTGTTGCTACAGCAGCCTGGCTCATGGGAGCCCTGGCATTGGTCAGCATGGCCCATGTCTTAACCTGTGCCTCTCTATGCTAAAGTCAGGACTGTCGGATTCTGTAGGCCAGGTGGCTGATACATTCTTAGCTTGTTTTGGAAAGGCTGCCTGGCATTACTGCAAATACTCACTGAGAGCATTGTTCCCTGAAGGAGTAAAGAACAAACCTCCCACTGGATTCTGGCTCTGCTGGACTTTCTACAGGGAGCCATGGAAAATGATGGGGATTGCTGGCACCCAAAGGCCTAGTTTTGGAGGCTACAGGTCTGCCCCTGTGGAACTGTGTGGGTCCTTGGGTCCCAGCACACTAAAGGGATCTCTCCAAAGGGACTGGTTACAGGCTGCGGCATAGACCAGACCCTGTGACTCCATGACACCTTGCCTCAGGCCATTGAGAAGCCACTCAGACTCCAGCCTCCCAGCTGCCTCCTACAGAGCATCAGAGGATGAGACTAGAATGGAAAAATCCAGTGTCTACCTTCCATTCTCCCCACATCAATGAGGTCCAATGCCCTGATCCTATTTCTGATCTCCTAAGTCCCAGGATAAATCCAGGATAACGCCAATAAAAGTAAATCAATGGAGTCATTCCAAATTGACACCAGTGTAACTGAGATTAGGGCCAGACTCATGCGAAGGTGTTTAGACTCCTTTATTTAGTAATGTCTCCCTGTGTTGTTTATTGCCATATCTTAGATTTTACACAAATTTTGTTCATCTTGGGTACACCTCAGGTTCTAAACAGACCCTGAAGGGAAAACCCAGAATTTTGAGAACAGGGAAGATTGGGTGTCAGGGATAATTCCTCCTTCTCTGTACTCGTTTATTCATTCACTCCCTCTTTCTCCCTCTGTCACTCCTTAGGGTATTCTAGTTTTAGTCTGCTCACACTCTGTCCCATGGTGAACAAGAACCTCTTTCTGCTGCCATGTCCCACTGAGAGGTCTTTTAATAGTGTCACTAGGCCACACTGAAAAGCCAGAGGTGGGCCCAGAAAGCGGTAGCTGGAGACTTCCTATAGGGGACTGCAGTCCCTGGAAGTCTGTCAGAAAGGAGCGAGGGAGAATGAAGTAGCAGTAACTCTGGGTCTGTCCTTTTCACAGCTTCCCCTTTAAGAAGCTGTTAGCATTACAGAATTGCAAATGAAAATTGAGATCACGATCAATTTCATGTAGAAACTAGAAGTGCTGGGAAATCCTACAAATGGAGCTAAATCCTGAGAAGCATTGAGGACCAGCAGCCAGGTCTGGCCCTAGACCAAATGGTGTGCACCCCCCTCCATTTGTTAAACTTTAAAATGCCTTATTTTTATTACATTTGTAGCCCATGTCATTACTTTGATGCACGATTTGTAGGCATGATGCATCCCAGTCTCATTTGACTAGCTGGTGATACTAGGGTTGCCAGGCGTCTGGTTTTCAACCGGAACGCCCAGTCGAAAAGGGACCCTGGCAGCTCCGGATAGCACCACTCACCGGGCCATTAAAAGTCTGGTAGGCAGCGCAGTGAGGCTAAGGCATGCTCCCTGCCTGTCCTGACTCTGTGCAGCTCCCCGGAAGCAGCTGGAATGTCCGTCCCGTAGGCGCAGCGGCAATCAGTGAAGTTCCGAGTGCTGCCGCCACTCCCAGTGCCAACGCCGCAGCTCTCATTGGCCGAGAACTGTGGCCGATGGGAGCTGTGGGGGTGCTGGCTGTTGTCGTTGGCAGCACACACCATGCAGATCCACCTGGCTGCGCCTCCGCCTAGGGGCTAAACATGCCGGCCACTTCTAGGAGCAGCGCGGAGCCAGGGCAGGCAGGGAGCCTGCCTTAGCCCCACTGAGCCACCGACTGGGAGCTGCCTGAGGTAAGCACCGCCCGGCTTTAGGGGTCACCTGCCCCTAAATCCAGCCGCCAGCTCCCATTCAGGCTAAGAACGATGGGCCTCATTCTCTTCTCACGTACATCAATGTAAATCAGGAGAAATGCACTGAAATCAATGGAGGTCATATGGTGTAAGGGACAGGAGAAGGAGGCCCAGCATTTCACAATATCTCCCCTCACTGATCATATTAAAGGGCCTGAAGCTAGACAGTCAGATTCTCAGCTAGTGGAAATTTGAGAAGCTATATTACATTTGGCCTTAGTTTTCTTTCCACTCAGGATAGAAAGAGAGCTCTGGGAGTGAGGATAAAATGTTTATTGGGAGATACAATGTTTCTGGATCTCTCTATAAAGAGCCAAGTGGGATATCAGCTTGGGGGTAATGAGCAGAATCCTCATCTGTTGTAAATCAGCTAAGGTCTGTTGTCATCAGTGGTGCTACACTGATTTACACTAGCTGAAGATCTGGCCCTATATAATTAAAAGAGTAATAAAGGAAACTTATTAAATGAAAGTTTTATTTAACTTTTTAAATTGTAATTTCATTTATCTGTTTCTTATGTGTGTTTAATAAAGAATTCTCTCTCTCTCTTTCTGTGTGTGTATATATATATATATATATATATATATATATATATTTAACAGTGGTGGTTACAAAAGGAGACAGTGCCAGTGATAATTTGACACAAGACCCCAAACCACACGTATATGTTTAATGTTGTAATAGTACAAAGGGGTTTTATTACTACCTTACCCCAATAGGTCCAAGGCACCTACCCTTCTCAGCACAACAGACCAAGGTTCTATTCCCAACGCTGGGAAGGGTTGTAGGTTTTAACGCTTAGAGCACAAGAGACTGAGATTAGGAAACCTGGGTTCTATTCTTATTCTACTGCTGATTTGTGGGGTTACTTTGAGCAAGCTCCTAATCCTCTCTGTCCCTTAGTTTTCCGCTCAGTGCAATGGGGACAGTAATATTGACCCATCTCCTGGTGGGACTGAGAATTATTGAATGTCTGTCTGTAAAGTGTTTGGAGCTTAGACAGGAGGTGCTAGGGGAGGGCAAACAATTATTCTTAGAGCTGAGTCCAAATCATTAAGTGTGCACCTGGATCTGACATTTTTCTGTGTTTCCATGAGTGTTTGGATCCAGGATTCTGGTTCTCAACAATTATAGAGATCAGGGACAATCATGGAGTTCTGGTCCAGATTGGAACGTTCCCCGAAGTCATGTTTGGTTCCAAAGTCTTTGTTGGGTTCTAAGCTGTCTAAGTTGCGCTTGTTTATTATTTAAAATAATGTGTACTATTGACAAAAAATATTTTCATTTAGATTAAAAATATAATGGGGAAAATTTCTAGCTGCATTAAGATTTTCAAGCTCTGTTTCTTTTTACTGGGTCTTAATTTTTGACCTGAACAAAGTTGATCCAGTCCCTTTTACTCTATCCACCTCTTGACAGTGTCTCTTTCTACCTCCAATGTTTTATTGCTATTTTTCCTTGCAGGCACATGTCAGACTGAGACTCTGGGAAGAGAATTCATCACCTCCTACATGGAGGATTGTGGGAACTCCAGTCAATTTGAAGTGCAAATTACTGGCTACTTTGCCTTCACTTCAGTGTCTGTTTCCATCCCCAATTACCTGTTTCACGGGGCAAGGTTTGAGAATAAGACTATGGTAAATCAGGGAGAGATGGTGCGGGTCAGGCTACCAGAGTCAGTGGGAGTTAAGGGCAGTGACGTGGTCTCCAAGGTGGTCCTAGTCAAGGCTGACAAAGATATCTCGGTAGTGTCTGTCAGCAACAAACATGTGAGCCCTGAGACCACTGTGCTGTATCCTGACTCCAGCTTGGGAAATGAACACTACGTAGTGACTCCCTCTATGGAATCCTTCAGTAGTTACCCAGAGTTCTCTATTATAACGTACCAAGAGCCCAGCTCCGTGAAGGTCCATGTGAAAGGCAAGTTACGTTACCTAACAGAGGTCTACTCCACTGGCACTAAACTGGGAATTAAGCTCCTCAGTTTCCAAGGCATCCAGTTACAAGGCATAGAAGATCTGTCTGGCACCAGGATTGTCTCAGAAAAGCCAGTGGCCGTCTTGGTTGGCCAGGTGTGTTTTTGTAATAGCATAAAATGCAACCACGTCTTTGAGCAGCTCCTACCAGTCTGCAGCTGGGGTACAACATACATCATTCCTCCCTTACCCTGGCAGAAAGTAGATGACATAGTCTATATCACTGCTTCCCAGAGCACGACTGTGTTGCATCAACGAGGGGAACAGCAAGAGAATGTTACTCTAACAGGAGGCAATGTACTCCAACTTCCTTTCAAGCCCTCAATCCCAGTCTACATCTCTGCTAACGTGGGCATCCAGGTGGTGTTCTACAGCCTGGGCGCAGCTAACCCTAATTCCTCCCACGCCTTCCTGATGAATGTTCCAGATGTTGCCGGTTACTGCCTGATGTATTCTATAAATGAGCAGGAGGGCTTCAAGAACTTTGCCTTGATGGTGGCCAATACATTGGAGACTCGCGCCATCATCTTTAGACAATCAGCCTCTAAGGGATGTGGAGTGGAACCCAGTCCCTGGCACTGAGTTATGTTGGGGCATGCATACGCTTGGACATGCCATGAGATCCCATGCTGTGGAACATGCCAGCTCTCCATTCGCGCTCCTGAGTGTTGGCACTGCTGCCATGGACAGCTATGGGATTCCGGGTTCCTGCAGGAAGAGTGAGTAGCCTGGGTTTTAAATCTATTTTGACCACGTTTTCTGTGCATGCTGCAAAGAAAACAGTGTCACAACCGGGGAGGCAACCATGGGCCTGGTGTAGAGTCTGTTGATTTTGATGGGGCTCCATTGAGTTACACCAGCTGAGAATTTGGCCCAGCCTGCCACCCTAGGCCACCACTAGCCACAGTTACTCAGGCTATGTCCATACTACAGAAGCTACAGTAGCAGGTACGACGCTGCAGATGTGCCTCTGAAGCACTGTCGTGTAGACACTTGGTACAGCGATGGAAGGGGTTTTTCTGTCGCTGTAGTTAATCCACCCCACCGAGAGGTGGTATCTGGGTTGACAGAAGAATTCTTTTGTCAACCAAGTGGTGTCGACACTGGGCTTTGGACGCCTTAACTACGTCTCTCAGGGGTGTGAATTTTTCACACCGCTGAGCGACATAGCTAGATCTACCTAAGTTTTAGGCGTAGTCCAGGCCTAAGATTGTACCTGTGTTGCTAGCTGCACTCAACTAGTTTCCGCCCAGCTCATGCAGTTAGGCGGCTGCTCGCCAGCTGGTCTGAATTGGCTTAAGGACCGTTGCACTTTTCCTCCTACACTTGGTTGTGATGCCCTCTGGGTACCCAAGGGAATTTTGTGCCTGATTCTTACTTATGCCACTCCTGTGCTTGCACCAGGGAACAGAAATGGTGGAGGAACAGGTCGCTTTGAGCCACCTTTGTGCTCTGTGCATTCTGGGACCATGCAGGGTTGCTGTAATTTACCCTCTGCTTCCCATGGCCCCTGAGAACCAGAAAGTAGCTGTAGCATGGTATGTTCTGACCACATCCTTGATCTGCCTTGCAGATGAAGCCAAGCTCATGTAAAGGCCCTTATACCAGGTCCACACTCGCTGTGGAGGGTCCCTCCACAGGGAACATTCTTAGGAGCCTTTTCCAGACACTTGAACCGCCTTTTCCAGGCCAGAGCAACGTAAGGCTTTTAGTGTAACTGAGGCCTCTCAACACCTAAAACTTCAGTCAATCATAAGGCAGCCTAAGCCTCAGGGTAGGCAACACAAGGTCAACAGAAGACTTCTTCTCTTGTCCTAGCTACCACCTCTGAGAGGCGGATTTACTACAGCAATGGAAGAACCCTTCCATCACCATCGTCAGTGTCTACACTACAGTGGCACAGCTTCAGCTGCACCACTTTAGCGTTCCTAGTGTAGACAAACCTTGATGAGACGCAGGCCTTTTAGAAGTACAAGAGCAGTGTTAGAACAGTTCTTGGGAAGGGAAACTTCTCGAGTATTGATGTAACAGTCATCTTGGTTATCCCCAAGGATCAAACCCAGGACCTTGTAACTCCATGACCCACTCCTGGTTGAGCTAAGGGACGAACTCCCATAGCTAGGAGCTGTAGCAGAACCAGAGCCTTGGTGGAGCAGCCCCAGAGGACACATAAGACACACTGATCAATGAGACACACAGACAAAGCTTAAGTGAGTATTAACCAGGTGATGTGTGGACACACACCAGGCTTTTAGGACTGAATGTATTGCTAACTGATTGTAGACTCAGTTGAAAGTTGTCAGACAGGGCTTAAGGGATCAATGGAGTTAAAGGGAGAAAACACCTGCTGGGTTTCAGGAGATCATCAACTTTGTATTCTGGAAGGAAGAAAGGATGGCCCTTGTGGCTAAAATGCTAGGCTAGGACTCAAGTGATCAAGCTTCCATTCCCAGCTCCGTCATAGAGTCCGTGTGAGTGTGGTCTTAGGTGTGTCACTTACGCCAAGATTTTCAAAATCGCCTTGTGATTTTGGTTGCCTAACCTGACACCTTAAAGGGGCCTGATTTTCAGAGGGTGAGCGCTCAGCACTTTTGAAAGTCAGGGCCCTTTTAAGATGTCTCAAATTACGAGACACTTTTGAAAACCTTAGCCCTGCAGATGTTGACTTGATGTAATTGTCCGTGCCTCTCTTTCTGTTGCTAGATGTTACCTTTAAATGCCAGACTGAGACTCAACAGACAAAAGAGCTGTAGAAGATGTGCAAAGATATCTTTCAGCAGTTACATGTAAGGGGTTTATTTGGGCTTTGAGGGTTTTCACAAAGAGTACACAGAAAACTTTGAGCCTGAGGATTCTCTGCTTTTCCAAGGTTTACCACTGACTTCAGTGGGAGCAGAATCAGTCCAACACAAAGTGCTTTTGAAAACTCAACCTTCAATACTATGTTAAATATCAGCATGTTTGTGGGCTTCAGCACACTTAGCCTTAACATGTCTTAATCTGTGGGCATAGTAGTGGGACAGCCAGCCAACCATAGGTCAAAGCAAGATCACGATGAGGAACCATTTACCTTAATTTTGGGTGGCCTTTCCATGCTTGTAGAAATAACCCATTTCCTCTGATTGCTCTGCAGGGCAGCACCAGTGAATTTTGCTCCTTCATGAATTCAACCTTAGTGAATTTGGAGACCATGTGTGCAGAGGACAGAGCAGCATCGCTGGAGGTTAGAGGTTCTGCCCCTACGTGTGTGGGCGCTCTATGGCCAAATGCCCTGAGTATTGATATAGCCGTCTCACTTTGGGGGAAATTGTAGCTGCTCTTCAGAAAAGGGGTGTGTGTGCGCATGTGCATGATCTCTAGCTGAAGTGGCAGGGGATCTGGGTTCTGTCCCCACTGGTCCTAGGAAGATCCAAATTGCTTCCGGGGGCAATACAGAGAGAACCGAGATGTCTGCTGATTGGTTGTAATGTTCTCTGGCACCTACACTGAAGGGACCAGGGATGAGGAGCGAATGACACACGGTGTTAGACGTACCCTGGCTTCAGGTTACTGTGAAGTCCTGAGCAAGCCTCAGTAGCCTCACTCGCTCAGTAAAGGGCTCCCTCTTTGAGAATGCTGCAGTCCCTCTGAGTGGGAAGGTCACTATGAACCCGTATGTCCCAAAGAGGGTCATTGTTCCCCTGGGAGTCTGAAGAAAGTGTCTCATGAACCACTGAAATCCTCCGTCCTTCTCAGGGTGTTTGCTTTCCCAAACCCAGGAAGTTGCTCGCCCCTTTGGTTCCTTCCTGAATAGCTCCATCCTCAGTGCTGGTGGGACTGAGAGAAAGAGGGACATGGCCTCCGCCGTGACCTTCCTCCTGCAGAGTGTGGAACTGGCTGCACTGACGGTTGCTTTGCGGTCTCCGGAGAATAAGACCCAGAACGTGACAACAGAGTTTATGGGTGAGGAGGATGAGAGGCTCCCACATCGCCTCGTGGCAGGTGTGAGTTAGGGGGTTATACTCTTTTCAGTGCAGAACACCACTGCAGCCTCACTGCCCCTCTCTCAGGGTTTAAAACCCAGCCCTGGGCGGCAGGTGAATGAGCCACTGAGAGAGGTTAACCATTGAGAGAAACTAGCCCCAGGCCCCTCCCTCTCTGCCCAAGGCCCATCCCCTCCTCTTCCATCCCCCGTCTTCCACTAGAGCCCAGAGAAACCCGCCTCGCACCCCGCGCTACCCCAGACCCGGAGCGTCAGATGGGTAGTGCAGCCGGAGAACCCCCAACCCTAGAGTGCTGGGCAGCCGGAGCATCCCCAACTCCAGCGCCGGGCAGATGGGCAGACAGCGTGACGTGGCATGGCCCCAGCCTCAGCGCCCCCAGCCCTGGGCCTTGTGAGCACCTGCCTGCCCCAGCCTGCCTGCCCCAGCCTCTCAGCCATGGAAGAGCCGGAAGGGAACTGGAAGCAGACAGGAGGGAGCCTGGGGGCAAAGCATGGGTGGGGCCACGCCAGGCTGTTTGGGGAGGCACAGCCTTCCCTGGCCTATGCTACCCGCCACCCATAAACCCAGCCCTGGGGCTTTGCAGCAATGGCAGCTGCCTGAGAAGGGTTTAAAAGCAATGCCAACCTCCTGTCGCCATAGGCAGCTGCCACTACTTCCTCCTTTCACTCTCTGCCCCAGCAATACCCCTTCTTGCTGCTTCCCCTGCTAAAGCGCAGAGGTGAGGCAGCAGGGAGAAGTTGCCTTCTGCCTCTTGGCACAGTTGCATCTTCATGGGGGCGCAGGCATGATGGATCACAGAAGGTCAGCCAGAGGGACTCAGGGTAACACAGAGAGATGGAGGTGAGGAGGAAGGGGGAGGGGTGGTGGGATTCAGAGATAGTGGAGCTCCAAACCTGCCTTGCCCTTGCAGCAAGAGGTGTTGCCATTTCCCTCCCCAGCTATCGAGACGCTCCTCGTCCCAGCTGCAAGTTGCTGTGATGAGGTCTTCAGGCTGAGAGGTCAGGAGGAGACAATAGACATTCACTGCAATGCCGTCGCCAGAGCAGCCACAGAAGGTACCATCCTGGTGGTTCCCAGGCACTCACCCCTTTAGACACCAAACCCCGGCCCTAGTTCTCCCCTTCCTCTCACCCCACGCTGGCTTGCTTGCCTTTGTTATCCTGACACTAGTGTGGACCTTGTTGGCTGAGCCAGTGTTTCTCAGGCCGTTGAGCTCTGCAGAACCCTTCATTCCTGGCTGTCCCGCAGCATGAAAACCAACCCATGTGGGGCAGGGAGGAGAGAGAAGCTTTGATGGGCATATGAATTGGTCCAGAGAATGGAAAGATCAGAGATCCGTTGGCCCAACGCATGATGTCCTGATGATGAGCCCAGCTAGGCCCCAGGTTGACGTGTCTGACTTCCTGGAATGGAACCAGGATAATATTGACCAATTTTACTCCAATTTTCAGGCCAGTATGACGTAACTGGGACTGGTTCTTAATTCTTTAGCCCCAGGGAAAGCTCCTCACTAACCAACCCCTCTGCCTCTCCTAACCAAGAAAAACTATGGCTTCACCTCAGTGCCTTTCACCTAGGGCTGTGTACCGAGCTGGATAATGTGCAGTATGGGGGTATGATTTCTAAAGAGCACTAACTAACTGTGCATTAATTGGTCCATATAGACCCTACTAGTGTGCACTAAAGGTTCCCTAGTGTGCTTTAATGTACGTTAGTGCACTTTAGGAATCACACTCCCATCGTGCATGCCAGATGTTTCCAACACAGAAGTGCTTCTGTGGAAGAAGAGGGAGGAGGCAACATATTTTAGTAGTTAAAGCTCAAAATGCTAGCCAGGACTCCTGGGTTCTTTTTCCCAGCTCTGCCCCAGACTCGCTGTGACCTTTGGCACCTGGCGTGCTCTTTTTTTGTCTCAGTGTCCTTGTCTCTATGATGAGTCACCATTTCATTCTTTCAGATCCTTGGGTTGTTGCTTTTATTTCTTACTCCACCCTGGGCTCCATCATTAACACGGCATTTCTCGACGAGGGAGATCTAATGGCTGATGAGAAAATGAGGAATTTTCACCTGAATTCCAGGGTGGTGAGTGGGGCTATCGGAGATGGGACGCCCATGAACCTCTCCAAACCTGTGAATTTCACCCTGCGCCATAGACAGGTGAGTGTAGATCCTTTTACTTTGCTGTGTGCCCGGGACTCCAGCTGGGCACTTGAAAGGTGCGTCTCCTGCAGGGCATTTGAGTTCTGCTGCCTTTCTGGACTGAGAAACAGTTATCTGAGAAAGAGAGGGAGCTTCTTCAGTCCTGACGCTGGGGCTGTTTTGATGGAGGACATTACATAGGGTTCACACCAGGCCTGATTATGATTAATCATGTAAAATGCTCAGGAATAACAACTGTGCCTGGCTCACCCCTCAGAGCAGGAATAAATGGAAGGCCGGGAATGGAGCTGCAAGGGGCTGGGGCTGGGAGTGGAGACATGCTGAGGTTGGGAATGGTACCAAGCATGGGGCTGGAAATTGGGGATGTGGCTACAGGTGGGACCAGAGCAGAGCTCAGGGTGGGGAGGGGCTGGATGGTGTCCCTCTCTGCCCCACATGGGGGCTGACCCGGGACTTGTCATGTCCCTCTGAAGGTTCCTCTATGTCCCCTTAGGGGGGCGCACCCCACTGTTTGGGGACCTCTGCCCTATAGATAGCAGAGTTCAGAGAAGCAGCATGAGATGGTGCCTTCTTTGATAAAGTAATGAACTTGCTAGAGTGCATGTGGATATTTGTGGGTGGGTATATGAATGCCTTTTAATGGCTCAAATCAGAACTGTACAATTGTGTTCTATAGACTCAACAGTACTCAGAGTTAAGGGAATTACCACTTTAGCTCTGGGGTCAGGGGTGTCACGGAGTGTGGGGGAGCCAGGGCCCTGCACCCCCACTTCCTGCAATTCACTGTGACTCTCAGCCAGCCAGTAAAACAGAAGGTTTATTGGACAACAGGAACACAGTCCCAAACAGAGCTGGTAGGTACAACACGGACCCTTCAGTCAAGTCCTTCTGTGGGGCAGGGAGCTTAGACCCCAGTCCCGGGGCTCCCTCTGTTTCCCCAGCCAGCTCCAAACTGAAACCCCCTCCAGCCATCTCTCACCCCCCTCCTCCAGCCTTTGTCCAGTTTCCCGGGCAGAAGGTGTCACCTGGCCCCAACCCCCCTCCCGGGCTCTCATGTTACATGCTCAGGTATCTTCCCACAAGGAAAGTCTCCCATCCCCAATGCAGACAGTCCCAGTAAAACTCCCCTGCAACATTCCCAGATCAATACTCCCCACTCCCTGCTGCATCTGTCATAACCATACAGATAAGGGTAGCCTAGAATTCCTCCTTACCTGTAAGGGGTTAAGAAGCTCAAATAACCTGGTTGGCATCTGACCAAAAGAACCAGTGGGGAAAGAAGATACTCTCAAATCTTGGGGCGGGGCGGGAAGGCTTTGGTTTTGTGTGTGTTCTCTTGGGAAGCAGAGAAGCATCAGGTCAGAAAACTCCTTCTCCTATAAACCATCCTAAAAGTCTCTCATATTACAAAAATTGTAAGTAAAAGTCAGGCAAGGCGTGTTAGATTATCTTTTGTTCTGCTTGTGAATTTTTCCTTTGCTGGAGGGAGGTTTATTCCTGTTTTTTGTAACTTTGAAACTAAGCCTAGAGGAAGTTCTGCTGTGTTTTTGAATCTTTTGTTACCCTGTAAAGTTATTTTCCATCCTGATTTTACAGAGGTGATTTTTACCTTTTCTAAAATAAAATCCTTCTTTTAAGAACCTGACTGATTTCTCTATTGTCCTAAGACCCAGGGGTTTGGCTCTGTGATCACTTTGTAACCAATTGGTTAGGATATTATCCTCAAGCCTCCCCAGGAAAAGGGGTGTAAGGGCTTGGGGGGATATTCTCCAAGTGGTCTTTTCCCTGATTCTTTGTTAAATCACTTGGTGGTGGCGGCGTACCCTCCAAGGGCAAAGAATTTGTGCCTTGGGGAAGTTTTAACCTAAGCTTGTAAGAATAAGCTTAGGGGATCTTTCATGCGGGTCCCCACATCTGTACCCTAGATTTCAGAATGGGGAGGGAACCCTGACAGCATCACAAGGGGTTTGTGCTATTGGAGATGGAGGATCTCGCTTGTATTTCCACTGCCAATGGGAAGTCCCAAATGGCTGTTACGTGCAGCACAATGAGAGCCATGAAGCCATTGGTGACTTCAGGTTTATTACTGTCTATTTAGAGATGTGTGACAAAAGAAATCGTATTCTCCCCGTGATCCAGTGAAGAGGATGATGGTGTTTTGGTTTCCAGGCAAAGAAAGAGGAGGAAGAGGCTTGTTGCGTTCACTGGAAATTCATCGCTGGGAAAGGCACCTGGGCTGAGGATGGCTGCAAAAGTCTCCAGACGAACAGCACTCACACCATCTGCAGCTGTGACCGTCTCTCCAGCTTCGCACTCCTGATGGGTCACACCAGAATGGAGGTATCTCACTGTCAGACTCAGATCAAAGGGCTGGACTCTGAGTTCCTTACTTGGACAAAATCAATGGGAATTTTGCCTGAATGACCGCTGAGTAGGAACCTCAGGGTATAATCTGTGGCCATACAGGATCGGTCAGGGTCAAGGGGGCTGGGCTGGGATTGTGATCTGGTGGTTAACAGTGTAGTTAGAATCACCAACCAGTCACAATCTGTGCTCCGGATCCCCAACACTGGTTACCGAGAAGCTGAAAAAAAGAAATCACACAGTCACCTTTATTGAATTCCCATCTCTGGCTCCCAATCAGCAGATAGGTCCAGTAAAGCGAGAGGTTGCTTAAAATGCTATTCACTTAACAAAATGTTCGTCTGATCCCCAAAGGGGCTGCCACATTGCCAGGTCAATATTAGTTTGGCTCTTACCCAAAATACCAAGCTACCAGCCAATCCTTTAGTTTCTAAAACTAAAGGTTTTATTATAAATGAAAAGAAAAGAAAGAGAAGAGAGTTGTTAAATGATCAAAGCAATCCAATACATATGACTTCAAGATCCATATATCAGGTTCTTAGCAGCGTTGGTGAGTTTGCTGGCTTGTAAAGTCCCTCTGGAACACACCCAAAGCTTAGATGGGTCTATCAGACCTCTGTTCAAAGCGTCAGTTTGTTGAGAAGTTACTCCAGAGGTGAGAAGCAGGATTGAAGACAAAATGGAGGTGATGCAGCTGCCTTTTTCTATCCTTTTCCATGTGGCTTGTACTTCCTCTGTCCCAAAGAGAAGATCACAGCACATGGGCATGGAAAGGTACTTGGAGTCCCCTGTTCATAGGCATGTCCCTACATGTCCTGCTGACTCTTGGGCATAGCCCCTGGCTTCTCTCAATGCGTTCATTCTAGAGCTCAGCGATTCTCAAACTTTAAGAACCTGAGGACCCCCATTTTGATTTAAAATTTTTCGCAGACCTCCAACCCCCTGCTCAGCCCCAGACCCCACCCCCATTCCATCTATTCCCCTAAGGCCCACCCCACCTCTTCCCACCCCCGGTCCACCCCTGCTTCTCCTCTTCCCTGCCTCTTTCTTCCCCCTCCCCCGAGCGTACCCCATCCCCATCCCCGCCCCTCCCCCTCCCTCTCAGCGCCTCCTGCATGCCGCTGAACAGCTGTTCCCCAGCATGCAGAAGGCACTGGGAGGGAGGTGGAGGACTTGGTCAGCGGGGCCTGTGGACCCCTTGGAATGCCCTCGTGGATCCCAGTTTGAGAAACACTGGTATAGGTGATTACCCTCAATGGGCCACCAAACAGACTGGATAGTGCTGAGGCCAATCTGTCTGGGGGTGTCACCCAGAAACACAGCACAGACATATCACACATTTATAACTCACAATGCAAAGACGATACATACATTTTAACAAGATTATCATACTTACAAATTGTAACTTTTCGACTGATACCTTACATGGCATATCTGGTAAGATTCATTGAAATTTTGTAACATTGGTAACCATATTATAAATGGTCACCCATAGTCCATAGAATCATAGAACTGGAAGGGACCTCGAAGTCATCTAGTCCAGTCCCCTGCACTCACGGCAGGAATAAGTATTATGTAGACCATCCCTGACAGGTGTTTGTCCGACCTGCTCTTAAAAATCCCCAAGGATGGAGATTCCACAACCTCCCTAGGCAATTTATTCCAGTGCTTAACTACCCTGACAGTTAGGAATTTTTTCCTAATGTCCAACCTAAACCGCCCTTGCTACAGATGTGAAGAAGAACAATTTTTCTCCCTCCTCCTTGTAACAACCTTTTATGTATTTGAAAACTGTTATCATGTCCCCTCTCAGTCTTCTCTTCTCCAGACCAAACAAACCCAATTTTTTCAACCTTCCCTCATAGGTCATGTTTTCTAGAGCTTTAATCATTTTTGTTGCTCTTCTCTGGATTTTCTCCAATTTATCCACATCTTTCCTGAAATTTGGCGCCCAGAACTGGACACAGTCCTCCAATTGAGGCCTAATCAGCGTGGACTAGAGCGGAAGAATTACTTCTCGTGTCTTGCTTACAATACTCCTTGAAAATACATCCCAGAATGATGTTTGCTTTTTTTGCAACAGCGTTACACTGTTCACTCATATTTAGCTTGTGATCCACTCAGGGCTGTCCTAAGGCATACGCAGCATACAAGGCTGTGTAGGGCATCTGAAAATTTGGGGCACCCGTGGGTCTTAGTGTCCACCCTTCTGCCTCTTCCTATCCCTGTTCTGACCCTTCCTGCAGCTGCTGCAGCCTGGTGACTCTTACTCCAGAGGGGATCTAGTAACTTAAAATGAAAAAGCCTCCAGCCTGCCAGACCTGTTAGAACAACACTGAAACTGTTAAAGAGCCATTCAAGTGGTAATGAAGCCATTTAACAGGCATTTGCCAACCCCTGGGTATATACTCTCAGTTTCTGAATTTACTGATAAAAACAGTTGTGCATTACTGTAATATTTACTCAGAACATGTTAGTCTACAGGACCTTAGTTTAAAATGTGCTTTAAAAATATTTCATTACAAGATTGCTGAAGATCATAAAATCACATCTCTAAAGAATCCCTGCATAGATTTTTAGATCCACAATCGGAGTATTCATCTTTAGCTTTAAATGCTTGGATCATCAGACATCTAGTTTTTTAAATAAATCCTTCAAACGACCACTCTTATCTAAAATACACATTTTAATTTTAATTACTATAGTACAAAAAACTTACTTCCAAAGTCTTTCTGTCCATCCCTTTCTCCCTTCCCCCCCCCCCCCCCATTGAAGAGAGCCTAGCTCTTAAAGGGACAACACCCCTTTCCTTCCAGATAGCTGGACAAACGAGTTTCCCTTTCTTTACTTCTGACTATTTCATAGAATCATAGAATATCAGGGTTGGAAGGGACCTCAGGAGGTCATCTAGTCCAGCCCCCTGCTCAAAGCAGGACCAATCCCCAATTTTTGCCCCAGATCCCTAAATGGCCCCCTACAAGGATTGAACTCACAACCCTGGGTTTAGCAAGCCAATCCTCAAACCACTGAGCTATCATTTGATGAACTAGTTTTAAGAGAACTCTCCAGCAAAATCAGTACATTAGTAAGATATAAAATCCTTTGTTATGCCTAAAATCTTTGGAAACATATTTTTTGAAGTTGGTGAAATTTCATAAACGTGTCTGTTGTTATGGAGATCACACAAAGTAAATTAGTTTTTCCTTTCTCTAAAAGCAATGAACATTGTTATGAACACACTAAACCTCTGTGACTGATTAATTTAAAATAATGTCTTTGTTTCAGTGAGTTAAATATGAAGTCATCTGGAATGATAACTTTATGAAGGCTTAAGAGTACATTTAAAAAATAAAACGAGCATAGAAATACTGATTAAGAAAATATAAAACAGAGAAGAGCTGCATGATGTATTCCATAATATTTAATGTTGTATTCGGCAGGACAGCCAACTTGCCCTTACTACAAAGTTTTTTCAAATAAATCTCTGACAAACTTCAGCGTATACCAAAATACCTGAGACTGACATTTTTTATTCCTAAATTTAGTGCTTTTAATTAGGTACCTTCTGCATGTCCAGTCTTCACCTTCTGGCATGCAGTGGAAAACATGCTCCATTTTCTTTTGAAAAAAAAAACCCCACTCTTATGCAATTTCTTTCTAATGTCATTTGCTTCATTTGGGTTCAGGGATTTGGCTGGAAGGGGATGAGCCGGGAGGGGGAGGGAAGAGAGGAGGGAGACACTGGAGAGGAGCGGGGCCTGGGGCAGAGCAGGGGTGGAGTATGGGCGGGGCCACAGGCAGAAGAGGTGGGCTGGGGAGCTAGCCTCCCCAAGCAGCAGCTTCACGCACCGCCCATGACAGCAGGTAAGAGCGGGTCGGCTCCCGCACACCCAGCATGCGCTGCAGTGTCCTTAGGCAGGGGCCATATTCACAGAGCCGAATGCGCCGGCACCGCGCATTCTGCATGAGGCGGAGGGTCCGGGGATCTCTGCGAGGGACTGTGAGTCTCCGCCGCCGTGAGGCGAGCCGGGCGTCTCGGTATCCTTTGCTGCCATCGGGCATAGGGGCAGCAGTTTAATAATACTGCGTATGGCCCCATAAATCCTAAGGACGGCCCTGGATCCAATATGACCCCCCAGATCCCATTCCGCAGTACTCCTTCCTAGACAGTCATTTCCCATTTTGTATGTGTGCAACTGATTGTTCCTTCCTAAGTGGAGTAGTTTGCATTTGTCCTTATTGAATTTCATCCTATTTACTTCAAAATATTTCTCTAATTTGTCCAGATCATTTTGAATTTTAATCCTATCGTCCAAAGCACTTGCAACCCCTCCCAGCTTGGTATCATCCACAAACTTTATAAGTGTACTCTCTATGCCATTATCTAAATCACTGGTGAAGATATTGAACAGAACCGGACCCAGAACTGATCCCTGCAGGACCCCACTTGTTATGCCCTTCCAGCATGACTGTGAGCCAATGATAACTATTCTCTGGGAACGATTTTCCAACGGTTATGCACCCACCTTATAGTAGTTCCATCTAGGTTGTATTTCCCTAGTTTGTTTATGAAAAGGTCATAGAATCATAGAATATTATGGTTGGAAGAGACGTCATGAAGTCATCTAGTCCAATCCCCTGCTCAAAGCAGAACCAACAGCAACTAAATGATCCGAGCCAGGGGTTTGTCAAGCCAGGCGTTAAAAACCTCTAAGGATGGAGATTCCACCACCTCCCTAGGTAACTCATTCCAGTGCTTTACCACCCTTCTAGTGAAATAATGTTTCCTAATATCCAATCTAGACCTCCCCCACTGCAACTTGAGACCATTGCTCCTTATTCTGTCATCCGCCACAGCTGAGAACAGCCGAGCTCCATCCTCTTTGGAATCCTCTTTCAGGTAGTTGAAGGCTGCTATCAAATTCTCCCTCACTCTTCTCTTCTGCAGACTAAATAACTCCAGTTCCCTCAGTCTCTCCTCATAAGTCAGGTGCCCCAGCCCCCTAATCATTTTCATTGCCCTCCGCTGGACTCTCTTCAATTTGTCCACATCCCTTCTGTAGTGGGGGGTCCAAATCTGGACGCAATACCCCTGGTGTGGCCTCACCATTGCCGAAAAGAGGGGAATAATCACTTCCCTCAATCTGCTGGTAATGCTCCTACTAAAACAGCCCAATATGCCGTTGGCCTTCTTGGAAACAAGGGCACACTGCTGACTCATATCCAGCTTCTCATCCACTGTAATCCCCAGGTCCTTTTCTGCAGAACTGCTGCTTAGCCAGTCGGTCCCCAGCCTGTAGCGGTGCATGGGATTCTTCCTTCCTAAGTGCAGGACTCTGCACTTGTCCTTATTGAACCTCATCAGATTTATTTTGGCCCAATCCTCCAATTTGTCTGGGTCACTCTGTACCTATCCCTACCTTCCAGCATATCTACCTGCCCCCAGTTTAGTGTCATCCGCAAACTTGCTGAGGGTGCAATTCATCCTATCATCCAGATCATTAATAAAGATGTTAAACAAAACTGGTCCCAGGACTGACCCCTGGGGCACTCCGCTTGATACCAGCTGCCAACTGGACATCAAGCCATTGATCACTACCCATTGAGCCCGACGATCTAGCCAGCTTTCTGTCCACCTTATAGTCCATTCATCCAGCCCATACTTCTTTAACTTGCTGGCAAGAATACTGTGGGAGAGCATGTCAAAAGCTTTGCTAAAGTCAAGGAATAACTTGTCCACTGCTTTCCCCTCATCCACAGAGCCAGTTATCTCGTCATAGAA
The DNA here is from genome assembly GCF_015237465.2 of Chelonia mydas. Lineage (NCBI taxonomy): Eukaryota > Metazoa > Chordata > Testudines > Cheloniidae > Chelonia > Chelonia mydas. The sequence goes on from NC_051260.2 coordinate 12,465,849, forward strand.
GGCAATTAGATTAGTCAGGCATGACTTGCCTTTGGTGAATCCATGCTGACTGTTCCTGATCACTTTCCTCTCCTCCAAGTGCTTCAAAATGGATTCCTTGAGGACCTGCTCCATGATTTTACAAGGGACTGAAGTGAGGCTGACCGGTCATGCGAGACAGTATCAAAAGCCTTACTAAAGTCAAGATATTCCACATCTACCGTTCCCCCCCACCCACCTGCCATCCACAAAGCTTGTTACCCTGTCAGAGAAAGCTATCAGGTTTGTTTGACATGATTGGTTCTTGACAAATCCATGCTGACTGTTATTTATCACCTTATTATCTTCTAGGTGTTTGCAAATTGATTGCTTAATTATTTGCTCCATTATCGTTCGGGATACGGAAGTTAAGCTGACTGGTCTGTAATTCCCCAGGGTGTCCTTACTTCCCTTTATTTCCCATGTAGCATCTCAGGGCTCACTGGTGAGTCTCCCTTTGCTGTGTTACAGGAGAGTTATCCACTGACTGTTGTCACCTACGTGGGTCTGACCTTCTCCCTGCTGTGCCTCCTCCTCGCTATCCTCACCTTCCTCCTTTGCCGCTCCATCCGCAATGTCAGCACCTCTCTCCACCTGCAGCTCTGCCTCTGCCTCTTCCTGGCCAACCTGCTCTTCCTCACCGCGGTGACCCGCACCCGCAGTGGGGTCAGTTACCCACTTTTATTCTTGGTTTAAAATTGAGCTGTGTCCAGATCCTCTGTCAGCATTTCTAAAGCTCCCCTCACTCCAGCACCTTTTTATACCCTCAGCTGGACGGTAACATTTATTCCATGCTCTTTAGTCCCGCAGAAATAATTATTTACTCCCCTGCAAAAGAAATCTCTCTGGGTGAAACCAGTCTTTCCCTTTCCCTTGTGGGCTCCATCCTTCATCAGACAAAGGAACCTCGATTTCCAGAGTCACAGTCCCCTGCCTGTCCTCTCTGCCCCCACACTGATGGGCAGATGCAAGGCACCTATATCTTGAAGCAGATACAGAGAAGAAAACCGACACCCTCCAGGTCTCTCCCTATTATGAGGACCGGGAACTTGTTTATGTCCCTGCTCCCTATCCTAGGATTCCTCACAGTATCCAACAATTTCCACGATTCATTTGGGAACTACAACCCCCAGAAACCATCTTTTCTGAGTGGAGATCAGGACCGGGCTGGACTCTGAATGATTGAAAGGGCCAGCCAGCTTGCCCTTAGACAAGCTCCTGTAGACTGAAGAACATATTGTCCCTGGGAGAGAGCCATAACTGGAGACATGTGTTAATAAAGAGCCCTATATGATCCTCACAAAAGTCCCCCCACCTCCAAATTCAGTGTTTCCCTTCCCAGAAGCAGTGTCCCAGAGCTCTCTCTCCTCCTGTCCTCAGGTGGTGTGTGCTGTCATTGCTGGCTTCCTACACTACCTCTTCCTGGCCAGCTTCACCTGGATGTTCCTGGAGGGGCTGCACCTCTTCCTCACCGTCCAGAACCTGCAGGTCATGAATTACACCAGCGCCAGCCGGTTCAAGAAGAGATTTATGTACCCGTTCGGCTACGGATTCCCCGCCCTGGTGGTGGCTATTTCTGCAGCGGTGAATCCTGGAGGCTATGGAACTTCCAACCAGTAAGTGCAGTGCCCATCCCGAAGGGGAGCTGGGATCTGGCTTCCATGCAGGTGTTCGGCTCACCCCAGGTCTGACTTGAACCGAGATTTCCCTGCTCACCCTGCCTGGGAGCTGACTGTGACACTGAGCTGCCCTGAGCGCTGTAGTTGAGTTGCCCACCTGTCAGACATCTACACTCCTCGCCCCACTGGTGATGCGGAAGAACAAGCCAGAAAGATCCCAGCTTGACTTCCAGGTCCCAGGCTGGGTTTGTGGCATTGGTGGGTAGGAAACAAATGCACCTTCTTACTGTGGGCAAATCCCTGAGGATCCCCTCTCTCAAGTGAGCGACTCCACTAAAACAGGGCATGGCAGGTTCTAGACACCCCAGGCTAGATCCTCAGCTGGTGTAAATCAGGGTAGCTCCACTTCCTTCAGTGCAGCTAGGCCAATGTACATCCGCTGCATGTCTGGCCCTCCCTCAATACTGCGCCCATCCACCAGAAAGGGTCATTTGAGGAGGCTGAAAGCAGGAGCTGCTGAGGTAGATGGGGAGGGCTGTTCTCCTGCAGCCCGCAGGAGAGTCGGCCATGTCACAGGCTGGCTGAGATCCATCTTGCTTTTGAGAGCCAGCTGCCCTGTGACACCCTCTCTCTGCCCGTGGTGCTGAAAAAGGGTCGTAATCCCATTAAAGTCACCTTCTTCTTGCTCCCTGCCTGTAGCTGCTGGCTCAGTCTGGAGAGAGGATTTCATTGGAGCTTCCTGGGACCAGTCTGTGCCATAATCCTGGTGGGTACCTCACAGAACCACAGGGCCCCATTCTCCTCTCTCCTCTGCGACCCTGTGGAGTCCCGTGGAGCCAAGAGAGGAATATCTCCCAGAGAATTTAAGATGAAAGAGTCCAAGAAGACCCCATTTCATTCCTCCCTCTTTGGCCAGTGCAGGATTTCCCACTAACAGAATAGCCTACGTTCTATGGAGGCAGTCAGGGCGAATGGGTCGGGCACTAGGCTGTGAGTCAGGGGACCTGACTCTGCCACTGGCCTGCTGTGTTAACTTGGGAAGTAGCTTCCCCTCGCTGTACCTCTGTTTCTCCTCCCACCCTTTGTCTGTCTTGCTCATAGGCACCGAAAATAAATACAGGATCCTCAGCACCCACTGGCAGCCAGCTCCCCACTGCCGGCGGCCGTGCCGATCAACTCCTCCCCCTCCATCGCAGCGCCTCCCGCAGTCAGCTGTTCTGTGGTGTGCAGGACGCGTGGTGGGGGAGGGGGCGGAACTGGGTGGGAAGAGGTGGGTTGGGGGTGGGAAGAGGCAAGGGCTTGGAGAAGGGGTGGGGTGGGTGCAGGACTTGGGGCCATTCGAAGGTTAGAAGAGGTGGCTTGGGAGAAGAGGTTGGGTGAGGGAGGGGTCTGGGGTGGGGTGGGGGGTTGGGCGGCGCAGAGAAAGCTGGTGCCTGTGGTCTTGCCTAGTTATTTTGCAAACAAATGCTCCAGGACAGGGGCTGCCCCTTTCTAGGTGTGAGTACAGAACCCAGTGCCATCTCAGTTGGAGCCTCTAGGTGCTACCACAATATGATTAATTATAATATGTCATTACTCATGCAATGCTGCCATGGAAACAAGTGGGACCTCTGCCGGAATGAGGATAGTTTTGTCCCGTGCCTTGTCCAGCCTGGCTGGTAAATAACCCAAGTGATGGGGGAAGGGCAGGTGGCTGCAGCGTGGGGAGTTTGGGGAAGGAAGGGAACATGTGTTGTAAGAGATAAAGGTTGCAAATGTCCTTGCAGATTCCTCCCCATCTCAGGCAGCGAGTTAAGAATTAATTTCAGTCTCAGAATTGAAGGGAATCCTCTATAGACAGGACCTAGAAGCTTTGGGCCAAATCACACAGCTCTAAATCTGGAATAACTGTAGACCCCACTGGAATCAGTGGAGTCACTCCAGATTCAGATAAGAGCAGAATGTGGCCCTCTGGCTGTATGATCACATGTGATGCATTGCAGCCCTGCCTTTGCCAACTGTTCCCTGCATGGCCTGGGACCAAGATCTGGTAGCGAATGGTATATGACCCACCTTGAGGAGCAGTCACTGGTCTGCAGCAGTCTGATCCCATAGGATTGTTCTGTGCCTCAGCCAGAGAGACTGGCCTTGGCTAGCATGTTTTACAAGGAATATTTCATGCTGTTTCCACAGATAAATTTAACATTTTTTATTGTAACCCTCTGGATCCTGAGAGACAAACTCTCCTCCCTTAATGAAGATGTGTCCACTCTCAAAGACACCAGGTAGGACAGCACTATATCTACTAGAATAGGGGTGGGCAAACTTTTTGGCTCGAGGGCCACATCCGGGTGGGGAAATTGCATGCAGGGCCATAAAAGTAGGGCTGGGACAGGGGGTTGGTGTGCAGGAGGGAGTGCGGGGTGTGGGAGGGGGTGCGTTGTGCAGGAAGGGGCTCAGGGCAAGGGGTTGGGGTGGAGGAGGGGTGTGGGGTGTACGATGGGGCTCAGGGCAGGAGGTTGGGGTGCAGGAGGTAGTGCAGAGTGCGGGAAAGAGCTCAGGGCAGGGGTTCACTGGAGTTTTCCCATGGGATTGGCACTCAATGTATATTTGTTTTGCTGGCAGGTGAGTTGGGGAGAGCCCTCCACTTCATCTCCATGAAACAATCACCTCTCCAACCAACAATGTTTATCGTACAGCCGGCTTTGCTGTGCCAGTGGGGCAGTTGCCGTTCTTCATCACAACTACCTGGAAGGGGAAGCGGGATTGGACAAAATCTTCTCTCTGATCCAAATCCAAAACTCCTACTGAATTCAAAGGCCACCCTAGGGTTTTAGCTGTGTGTGTCTCCCACATTTAAAGGACCAGTTCCCAGGTCAGAGAGCAGTTATTTCTTAGGGAAAGAACACCATGCGGTGGGGGGAGATGATTTACAGAGCCCTCGCGTGCTGTGTGTGAGCTAGCTCTGCTGTTTCACTGTAATGTGTAAATAATAAAATAACCTGCTTATGGACCTTGGTTGCTTCTTTGGTTTGAGGGTTTGCTATCAGGTTCTGCCTGTCCTGGAAACCTAAGGCCCAATTCTAAAGCCTCTTTATGCCAATCTGGCAGTGTAAAGGGGCTTTAAAGTGGGCAGAAATGGCCCTGTGATTAGCCCTCCTGGGCAGGAGTCCTTCCTGGCTGCTGTGGAGCTGGCATAAAATCTCTCCATTAGTCCTGCTCCCAGCCCCTGGCATGGGGGTTGTGACTGGTGGGGTGGAGGTGCTGCTGAGGGCATGGCTGAAGCACACTGCTTCGTGGCTATTGTCTGCTTCCCAAGGCCCCGAAGGACCCTTGGAAATGCACGAGTTTACACCAGCTGAGGACCTGGCCTGTAACCGAGTTTCAGCTTCAGCGCTGTCACTACACCATTAAATGCTCTTCTACCTTTTTTTTTTTTTTTAAGGACATTTGTTTCAAACCGTGCTGTCCCCGCAGCACTAGGAAATTCGCTGATGTCATTGTTCTGTTAGAAACTTCTCCAAACTGAGAGCAGTGACGGTGTCAGCCCACTTCTGTTCGCCGTGTTTGTTTATGTGATCTGGGCACGTACAGTCCCACAGTGCTTGGTGCTGTACATACACACAGTCAGAGACAATCCCTGTCCCAAAGAGCTCACAAGCCAAGTAGACGAGATGGACACAAGGTGGGAGAACAGAAGAATTATTACCCCTGTTAGACAGCAGGGGAAGAGGGGATCAGGTGACTTGGCTAAAGTCAAATAGGGAGCCTGTAGTAGAATCAGGAACTAAATTCAGTTCTGCTTCCTTAGGATGGTTTTTTGGTTAAGACGGACTTTTCCCATCTCTCTCCTATCTCCTCAGCACCCTTCAGATATTCAGCTGGTGAAAATCAGCTTTGTTGTTCTAAAGAGGTGTTGCCTAACGGTCCCTGTAGATTAAGGTGTGTGGAAGGGTATCAGGCAGCGCGGTGTCTTGCTAACTTTGGAAGAGCTGCAGAAAAAGTGACTATGAACTTCCAAAAAGGAGGTGTGCTCATGAATTCTATGAGTTGAATTTATTATGATTAATTATTATTATTAGGTTACTGTGTTTTTTCAGTGTGGGAAATTGTGTGCTATTTTAAGGGTTGAATGACTGAATGACATAATACCCACCCCCAAAATGTCCAGGAATTTTGTCAAGTATCCGTCACACAACATGGTGGTGCCTACCCCTGTCCTGTGCTTCGAGGGACATGGGGTCCAGGGCTGCCTGGGGGGTTAGCGAGGGGCCTAGTGCCGGCAGGAGCGAGTGACCTGGTCCCAGCCTGCTCCACTCTACCCCCCTGGCTTGCAGCATTGCTCATGGGCGGGGGTTTGGGGGAAGGGGTGGAGTGGGGGCGGGGTGGAAAGAGGTGGGGTGGAGCAGGGCATGCTGGGGCAGGGTTGCTTGCTACTGCCAGTGCCAGACACCCGCTGACCCCCCCCAGGCCACCCTAGACCCCGCTTCCCCTGAAGTGCGGGGGCCCCCAAAGTGCAGGGCCTGAGGTGGTTTTCCCGATCCGTCCTATGGATGGGACAGCTCTGCTTGGGCACCACCAAAAATTATACAAACCTGCCGCCCAGGTAGATCAGACATCTGAGATTTCGTGCTGGACGTTCGGAATCCCTTGATCCATCTCCTGTACGCCTCTCTTACCTGGAGCGTGAGGGACACGGTCACTGCACTATGTAACTAACTCTGAGGAGATCAGGCATGGCCACTGCGAGGCCGGTGAAGGTGCTGCAGGGGTGATGACAGGCACAGGCGTTACCTGGCGATTGAGGAGACAGTGCACCCAGGAAGATGAAGGCTCCCTGCAGGCTGTTGACGATGTGGACTGCTGGGCCGACTTGGAGGAGACCAAAGCTCCATGTGCAGCCCAGAACAAAGAGCTGGGCGATGGCTTTAAAGGTCAGTAACCTGGATAAAGGCAGATGGAGAGATCCCATTATAATAACCCTCTGGAGAGCAACTGGGTCAGGAGGATATGGGCAGAGTGGGGTGGAGCTACTGGCCCCTGCTTTCCTGTGTGGGACAGGGTTACTGTGAATGACAACATACTGGGAATTCGTTCCCATGGATCCTAGATATGCTGTTACCCTCCTGCAATCCCTCACTCCCTCTGCATGCGAAGCACCTTAACTCTGCCCCTCCAGTGACGCGGAGATGGGAGTGCGGCATTATCATTGCAGGTGAGAGGTTTCTCTGCAGCTGCGGGGTTACTCCTTCATAAATTCAAGTGTAAGGATTTTGACATCCACGTGCAGAGATGGGAGTGTTGCGTTATCATTGGAGGTGAGAGGGTCTGCCCTGGGTGCACACCACAGCCCCGTGCCCCCTGAGCTCATGTAGGGGTCTCACAGCAGGAGGATGTGTAGATTGATACTCCAGAAAATATCTATGCCTTCCACTGGGGATGTGTGAGCTGTAGCTCACGAAAACTTATGCTCAAATAAATTTGTTGGTCTCTAAGGTGCCACAAGTACTCCTTTTCTTTTTTCTAGTGGTGAGTGTCCATTTGTGTGTAGCACCCCAAGCTGGGAAAGGCCAGTCTGACCCCCAATGTTCCCAAGTGACGTCACTGTCCCCACACGGGATGTGGCACTGGAGCCGCCAGATTCCTCACGCACAAGGTATGTCTTTCCCCATCGCTAGGAAGCAACTCGCCCTTTCGACTCCCTCCTGAACAGCAGCTCCCTCCGGGCCGGTGCCAGCGAGGGAGAGGTGGCATCGGCTGTGACGCTCCTGATGCAGGCCGTGAAACAGGCCATGCTGGCCACTGCGCTCCGGTCTCCAGAGATGAAGACTCAGAACAGAAGGAAAGGATATATAGGTGAAGGGGCCATCCGGCTCTCAGCTGCTGTGGGACAGAAGATTATACAGTGCATTCAATACAGACACAGAACAGCACTGCCCCCTGCCCCAGGAATTTTAATCCAGCCCAGCCAGTGCCCTGAGGTGTATCAGAAAATGCCGGAGGTTTTCAATGCAGTACTTGCAGTCTGCCCCTAGGGTCAGCTATGCTGAGCCAGGCACTTCTCCCCCCATTCTGCCCCCACCCCAAACGCCACTCCACCAGCGGGGTGAGTGCAGAGGGGATGCAGAACCCACAGGGAGATACAGCCAGCATGTGGGGAGGGGATACGGGGAGATGGGCCAAGGGCAGGCAGAGAGGGGGAGCCCCAAACCATCCCCTTCCCCAACAGGGAAGAACCCTGAAGACCTTCACACCCCAGGCAGAGTGGGAGAGGGGTAAGGATCTGGGCGAGAATGGACAGATTCCTGGGGAAGTGGTTTCACAGTGGGAAGCTCTGTCACTTCCTCTCCCCCCTCCCTCCCACCAGGTACTGAGACTCGCGTGTCACAGGGAACTGCAGTGCAGACAGCGGGGCCTCAGGCTGAGAGCTCAGGAGGAGACGATGGACATTCCCTGTGATACAGCCACCATGGCAACCACACAAGGTACCATCCAGGGGATGGAGATGCCCAGGGACCAAACTGCAGCACAGAGCGATTCCCAGGCACCAAACCCCCGTCCTGGTTCTATCCTTGCTCTGTCCCCGTGGATCCCCAGGCCAGGAGCCTCGTCTCTGGCTCCAGCACGAGTGGGGACCTTGCTGACTGTGCCAGTGGTTCTCAGGCTGTTGGCCATGGGACTGTGCAGACACCTTCATTTCTGCTTGTCTCACAGAGGTGGGGACTCCGAGGGGAGACGGCTCAGCAGAGGGCCTCTGTGGTATGAAGTGGGTGTCTCATAGAGTTTAAGGCCAGAAGGAACCATTGGATCATCTGGTCTGACCTTCTGCATAGAACTGGCCCCGTGAATTGAGCCCAATAACTTGTGCTTGTCTAAATTGCCTGGTGCCTTCCAGAAGGGCAGTCGGTCTGGATTTGAAGACAGCATGGGGTGGAGAAGCCACTGCTTCCCTTGGGAGTTTGTTCCAATGGTTAACTGCTCTCGCTGTGGTGTCTGATTTCCAGTTTCATTTTGTCTGGCTTCAGCTTCCAGATGTTGGTGGTTCTTCTGCCCCCCACAGAGACAAGAACAGACTTCTCTCACCCGACATCTCCAGGGGCCCCAAATTCCAGCTACATGGAGACAAACCACCACCGAACAGCTCACCAAGTCCCTCTAGCTCCAACCATAGGCTCTGCAGCTATGCTCTCTGAAATTCCCCTGTTAGCTGCACCTGGCTGGCTCTTTCTTCAACTTCAGCATCCCTATGTCCAGAACGAGGTATCATCTCCTGTTCCAACAGGTTTCAAGGCTGTTGCTTGTATTACTTATTCCACCTTGGACTCCATCATTAACAAGACATTTCTCAGTGAGGGGAATTTACCAGCTGGTGAGAAGCTGAGGAATGTTCAGCTGAACTCCAGGGTGGTGAGTGGGGCCATCGGAGATGGGAGACCCCTTCACCTCTCCAGACCTGTGAACTTGACCCTGCACCAGAGAGAGGTGTGGGGATCCCCTCACTTTGCTCCCTGTCTGGGACTCACCTGCTGAGCCTTTGGATTGTGCTGCCTTTCTGGGCTCCCACTGTGTCTGAGAAGTGGAGAGACCTCCTTATTCCTGATGCACTGGGGCTGTTTTACTGGGGGAGGTTACGATGGTTTGCACCGTGTCACACTGGGTTATGATTCATCGTGGAAACTGCTCCAGGGTAACAGCTCTGCCTGGATCACCCCTGATCCAAACTAATGAGAAAGCAGCTTCCTATAGCTTATGGGTTTCAGGGAATCAGCATGAAACAGTGCTTTCTTTGATACAGAAATCAGCTTGTGGGGGAGTTGTACCACTGCCCTTTGCTGGATGGAAGGAGAAAGGCTTGGCCATGTGCCACATGCCCTGTAGTGCTGCTAGCTAACAAGGGCTCTCAGGTAGCAGGGCCTTTGCTTTTAGAGCTCTGGGATCGGAGTTCTCTCTCCACTGTCATCATCAAATGATCCATGGGCACTGGGTGCTGCATGGGGAGAGCCGTGGGGCACTACGTGGCCTTGAGTTTGTTACTGCATGGGATATAGACACACAATAACAGAAACAACATTATCTCGGTGATCTCATGAGGATGAGGATAGTGTTATTGTGTTTCCAAGCAAAGACAGCCAAGGAAGAGGCTCTCTGCATCCACTGGAAATTCATCGCTGGGAAAGGCACCTGGTCTCCAGCCGGCTGCACCGCTCTGCACACAAATAGCACTTACACCACTGTGACCATCTCTCCAGCTTCACTCTCCTTTTGGGTCCCACAACAGTGCAGGTATCTCACTTTCAGACTCAGCTCAAAGGGCTGGACCCTGAGCCATTGGTGGCTTTGCTGGGGTAACATCTGAGTAGGAACCTCAGGATCTCAGGGCTGAGGGGGCTGGGCTGGGCTCACTGGTGATTCTCCCTTTGCTGTGTTACAGGAGAATTCCCCACTGACCATCGTCTCCTATGTGGGACTGACCCTCTCCCTGCTGTGCCTCCTCCTCGCCATCCTCACCTTCCTCCTGTGCCGCTCCATCCACAACGTCATGTGGCAAAGCTCTGACCTTGTCTCAGTGGGTCCTGTGCTTCCTGGCAGATTACGCGAGCCTCAGAGCTCACTGTGACCCTCTACATAGCCCTTCTCCCTCTAGAGGCAAGGGTCACAGCCTACTGAGCCATTTGCATCATAAGCCAACAAGGAAGGGGAGGAGAAGCTACACTCCCTCACACAGTCTCTGTCGTCTCCCAGTCTCAGTGATTAGTCAGGGAAGGGACAGGGAAGCCTGGGCCCACCCTCTACTCCAAGCTCCTGATAGTAGCAGCTCTTGGTAGCTGACTTTTTGGAAACAGGACAAGTACGATTCCCTGGGCCACTTCCCCACAGCAGCCCCCACTTCCTCAAGATCTACATCATGCTTACCTCAGGGCCTCCTTCCTTGTGCCTGATAGGGTTTGTACTGCTCCATTTCTCCAGCAGCGCGGCTTCCTCCTACAGCTCCTGACACATGCGCACCCACCTGACTAACTGGGAGGCTTTTAACTAGTTTCAGCCAGCCCCTGATTGGTTTCAGGTGTCCCAAACAACCTAGCTATCTTACCTGCTTTCTGGAAGGATCTTAATTGGCCCCAGGTGCCTTAATTGATCTGGAGCAACTGCCATTTGCTTACCCTGGTAACAGGGATTTGTTTAGCCTGGGGCTAATATATCTTTCTCCCACTACTTTCCTATAGCCAGCTGGCCTTGCCCCATCACAGTCAGCACTTCTCTCCACCTGCAGCTCTGCCTCTTCCTGGCCTACCTGCTCTTCCTCACCGTGGTGACCCGCACCCACAGTCGTGTATGGCCTGATTCTCCCCTGCTCTGTTTCTCCACTCGCAACAGAGCTGGGGTGTGTGGCTTTGAACCCCTTTGTGCTGCCTGGATTCTGGCTGTGCAGGACACAGAGGGGATTCACCAGGGGGATGTTTCCACCCCCTGTTAAGCCCCTTCAAACTGGGCACAGTGGCCTCAGTCTCCCCATCCCCAGGAGTTTGGCCAAATCTCTGCCTATGTCACAGGAGAGGAATTGAGGCATAGGGAGACTAAGTGATTTGTCCGCTATTACCCAGGGAATTTGTGGCAGGGCTGGAAACAGAACCAGGATCCCCTGAGCCCTGCTCCCCTGCTCTAACCACTAATCTCTGCTTCCTTCCTACATCAGCAATGTGCAGCCACAGGACCCTCAATAGACCGAGGAACCTGCCGTCTCTAAGTCACAGAGCACGATAACTGGAGAGCTGTGCTAACAAGAATCCCAGTCTGACCCCCTGGCAGGTCTCCCCCATACTCAGCATTTCCCTTCCCCACTGCAGTGTCCCTGGGTTCTCTGTCTCCCCCTGGTGGCATGTGCTGTCATTGCTGGCTTCCTACACTACCTCTTCCTGGCCTGCTTCACCTGGATGTTCCTGGAGGGGCTGCACCTCTTCCTCACCATCGGGAACCTGAAGGTCATGAATTACACCAGTGCCAGCTGTTTCAAGAAGAGATTCATGTACCCGTTCGGCTACGGATTCCCAGCCTGGTGGTGGCTATTTCTGCAGCATTCAACCCAGATGGCTACAGAACTCCCCAACAGTAAATGCAGATCCTCCCCAGTGACACTAAGCTGCCCCGAGTGCTATCGATGAGTTGCCCACCTGCCATACATCCGCAGACCTCACCCCACTAATGATCCTAACTGGACTCCTAGGTCCCAGGCTGGGTTTGTGGTGCTGGTGGATAGGAAACCAACAACTTTCTTCCTGTGTACAAAGCCCGTAGGATCCCCTCTCCCTTCTTCCTCCTCTAACAGGAGGAACTTCCACTAAAAAGGGTTTGGCTTCTTCTAGACACTCCAGGCGATATCCTCGGATGGTGTAAATCAGGTAGTTCCCCTGCTTTCAATGCAGCAAAGCCGATTTACATCAGCTGAGTCTCTGGCTCTCCATCAATACTGCATGCATCTGCCAGAGAGAGAGTAATCTGCATACTCTGTTGGCACCAGCAGGCCAGACTTGCTCACATCTCTGTCTCTCTAATCTCTCTCTATCCCCCCAGGTTCTTATTCCACACCCATCACCATGGTATCTGAGCTCTGAGTGTTTACACCTGTGTAAATCAGGATTAACTCCATGGATTCTTATGGAGTGTCTCTGGATTTACACTGGTATAACTGGGGCCCACACCTGGCTCTGGGACTGTGTTCAAGGTTTTCAGTCTAATCCATTTTTTGTTTCAGGACACAATCCCCATGTGACATTGCACCCCATAATGCATTATAGAAATATGCTTATGAATGCATATACGACATAACTGGAATATGTTTTTTGCTACATATGCCATGTAACGTCTTTGCAAAGGCTATGTTCTACTGAATGTATTCTTCCTATTCGTATGCATGTATCATTTTTATATATGAAGTTATGAGCATTGGCTCTATGCTTATATTTAAAGTGTTTGCTGTAGGAAGCACATAAAACAGATGTGGTCAACATAGTGTGAAGTGGTTATTCAAGTAATTAGGAGTACTTAACTAACAATGAACATTGAAAGATGCCAACCCACAGCTGAGCTTTCCTGGGAACGTTCAAACTAACATGTAGTCAATGGTGTCGGCCTGTAAAGAACTGAGTCTTGCATTGACATGTGACTTGCCCATGTGACTCCAAAACTCCATCTTGTAGCTAAAAGAAAAGGAGTACTTGTGGCACCTTAGAGACTAACAAATTTATCTGAGCATAAGCTTTCGTGAGCTACAGCTCACTTCCTCGGATGCATTCAGTGGATTTTCTTTTTGCGAATACAGACTAACATGGCTGCTACTCTGAAACCTGTCATCTTGTAGCTGTGATTCTGCATAGTAAAACACAAGGGGTTTCCACCCATAAGCAAGACTATGTAAGACCTTTGGAAACCCCTCCATTTTGTCTTCATCTGGCTCAAGAGCTAGCTTCCCCACCCCAAAGAGATGCCTGAAAGAAACTGGAACAAAGGACAGTAACTACAGGGGTGTGAGTGATTGCTGGACCCAGACTAGGAAGGAGTCTAGTCTGTCAAAGAAGCTTACTGGAACATCTCTGAGGATGAGATTTACCTGCATTTAGTTTCCTACTGTATTAGGCTTATACTTGTGTGTTTTTGTTTTGTTTTACTTGGTAATTCACTTTGTTCTGTCTGTCATTACTTGGAACCACTTAATCCTACTTTTTATATTTAATATAATCACTTTTTACTTATTAATTAACCCAGAGTATGTATTAATACTTGGGAGGGCAAACAGCTGTGAATCTCTCTCTATCAGTGTTATAGAGGGCGAACAATTTATGAGTTTACCCTGTATAAGCTTTGTATGGAGTAAAACAGATTTATTTGGGGGTTGGATCCCATTGGGAACTGGGTATCTGGGTGTTGGAGACAGGAGCACTTCTTAAGCTGTTTTCAGTAAAGCCTGCAGCTTTTGGGGGACGTGGTTTGGACCTGGGTCTGTGTTTGTAGCAGGCTAGTGTGTCTGGCACAACCAGGCAAGGTACTGAAGTCCCAAGATGCCAGGGAAAACGCGCTCAGAGATAGTCACAGCACATCAGGTGGCAGTTCCCAAAGGGGTTTCTGTGACCCAACCCATCAGACCCCATCTCTACTCCAGTGGCTGAAAAGGGGTAATATACTCATATTAATGTCACTGAGCTGGGATAATGCACTTCTTCTTCCTCCCTGCCTGTAGCTGCTGGCTCAGCCTGTAGAGAGCCTTTCTTTGGAGCTTCCTGGGTCCAGCCTGTGCCATAATCCTGGTGGGTACCTCACAGAACCACAGGGCCCCATTCTCCTCTCACCTCTGCAACCCCACTGATTTCAGAGAAGCCAGGAGGAGAACATGGCCCATAAAACTGTATGTATGGCTGTATCCCCAGGCCAAAGCCTTTACTCGGGCACAGCTGCCACAGAAACCAGTGGGAGCTTACCTTCAGGACAGTAAGAGTTTGGTCTAGTCCAGTTACTGACCCAAGGAATGAGGAAGGGAGGGGCTGCATCATGCAGTGTTTGGTGGGGGAAAGGATCTGCATTGGGTGGAGTGAAGATGACAAAGTCCATGCGGTTTCTTCCCAGAGCCCGGGATGGGGAGATTAGTTGCAGCCTGAAAGTGGCAGGGAAGAGCCTAAAGACCGGCGCTGGAAACTCTGACTCAGATCCTGCTCTCAGTTACACTGGTGTAAACTGAGCCCACTGGAGGCTGGAGTCACTTCCTTTTTAACTCTAAGCAGAATCTGGCCTCTGTGATCCCATTGATCCATCTCACCCCTGGCTGTGCCATCAGCTCTGTGCATGGGGAGGGACCGAGAGCTGCCAGAGGATGTTACAGAAGAGGGGATCAATGGTCCCTGGTTCTGCAGTGTTCAGATCTGTCCCCTGGGATCGTTCTCTGCCTCAGCTCGAGTCATTGGCCCTGGATGAAACGTTTTACAGGAAATATTTTCAGCTGTTTCCACAGATAAATGTGACATTCTTTGCCCTGACCCTGTGGATCTTGAGAAACAGACTCTCCTCCCTCGGCGCAGATGTGTCCACTCTCAGAGACCAGTTGAGAAGGCAACAAAGCAACCCTGGAGGGTCAAATGCCTTGGTTTGGAAGGACCTTGGCATGCGGAGGGTGTGAGGGATTACAGGAGGGGAACAGCATATCTAAGATCCATGGAAACGAATTCCCAGTGTGTTCTCATTGACAGTAAACAATTGTGAGTTCTTTGGGACAGGGATTGTCTCTGACTGCGTGTATGTACAGCACCACGCACAGTGGGACTGTACGTGCCCAGATCACATAAATAAATACGGCGAACAGCAGTGGGCTGACACCGTCACTGCTCTCAGTTTGGAGAAGTTTCTAACGGAACGATGACGTCAGCGAATTTCCTAGTGCTGCGGGGACAGCACGGTTTGAAACAAATGTCCTTAAAAAAAAAAAAAAGGTAGAAGAGCATTTAGTGGTGCAGTTACAGGCCAGGTCCTCAGCTGTGTAAACTCGTGCATTTCCAAGGATCCTTCGGGGCCTTGGGAAGCAGACAATAGCCACGAAGCAGTGTGCTTCAGCCATGCCCTCAGCAGCCTCCACCCCACCAGTCACAACCCCCTTGCCAGGGGCTGGGAGCAGGGCTAATGGAGAGATTTTATGCCAGCTCTACAGCAGCCAGGAAGGACTCCTGCCCAGGAAGGCTAATCACAGGGCCATTTCTGCCCACTTTAAAGCCTCTTTACACTGCCAGATTGGCATAAAGAGGCTTTAGAATTGGGCCCTAGGTTTCCAGGACAGGCAGAACCCGATAGCAAACCCTCAAACCAAAGAAGCAACCAAGGTCCATAAGCAGATTATTTTATTATTTACACATTACAGTGAAACAGCAGAGCTAGCTCACACACAAAGCACGCAAGGGCTCTGCAAATCACCTCCCCCCATCACATGTTGTGCTTTCCCTAAGAAATAACTGCTCTTTGACCTGGGATCTGGCCCTTTAAATCTGGGAGACACACGCAGCTAAAACCCTAGGGTGGCCTTTCAATTCAGTAGGAGTTTTGGATTTGGATTAGAGAGAGGATTTTGTCCAATCCCGCTTCCCCTTCCAGGTTTTGTATGTAGTTGTGATGAAGAATGGCAACTGCCCCGCTGACACAGCAAAGCTGGCTGTACGATAAACATTGTTGGTTGGAGAGGTGATTGTTTCATGGAGATGAAGTGGAGGGCTCTCCCCAACTCACCTGCCAGCAAAACAAATATACATTGAGTGCAAATCCCAAGGGAAAACTCCAGTCAACTTCAATGGGATCAGGACTGGGTCCTCATTCAGGAATAGTGCAGAGTCTGCAAAATTCAGCCAGCCTCCACTGAAGTGACATCACGTGCAGGAAAATAACTAAATAAGAGAAGACAAAGCCCGCTCCCTTCCCCAACCCATGCACAGGTAAGCCATAAAGTAGCACTTAATAGAGGCTGCTCTAAATAAACCAGAAATGTGTACTTCCAGACAAAGGTTGTGATGTCTCGTGCTGGGACTGGAGCAGGGAGATTTTCCCAGCTATAAGTCTCCACTTTTCGCTCCAGACAAAGCTTCTGGATCCTTTCCCAGTAGAGGTAACGGAGCCAGAGGAAATTCCATCCAGTGCTAACTCTTCGTTGGCCTGGCCCATCTGCACTGAGAAGATTTCCACCCAGGTTTTGGTTTGCAAACTTCCCCAGTTGGATAATTACCTGAATTTGTATCCCAGCCCATTCCACAGCGAGTGATGCATGGAGCTTGCAAAGAAGCAAAGGGAAGGGAACGTGGAGGTGCGCAAGAAAAGACGAGTTCTGTGCTGCGTTCTAGGAGACCTGGGATTCCCCCTTGATTTGGAAGCAATTAAACCTCACTAAGACTCCCAATGCCGTTCTCAGATGGGTTAAAACAAGCATGTGTCACTCAGGGGACAAGGCATCTCAGCAGCTCTGACAGACCCAGATGGATGCGACTTTTGGATGCTGGTATTGGAACAGAATAGAGGATCTCTTACCATCTTGGTGCTGGTAGGGACAGTGGACACAGACGGACTAAACGTTTGAGTTGTGGGGCTGGGTTTTCTTGTGCCTTTAATCCATCTCCTGTACTTCTCTCTCACCTGGAGAATAAGGGACATGGTCACTACATCATGTAACTAACACCCTCAGACAGGCCACTACTAAGTCCCGTGAAGTCACTGGGTGGCTGATGATGCGCCATGGGCGTTACCTGGTGATTGAGGAGACAGTGCACCAGGAAGATGAAGGCTCCCTGCAGGCTGTTGACAATGGTGAATAAATACGCCATGTCCATTTTTGCTGACTTTACCAGATTTAATC